>NC_058411.1:61218114-61308711 GCF_002201575.2 Neomonachus schauinslandi | reverse complement strand
AAAAAAAAAAAAAAAAAAAAAAGACAGAAGTCTGGCCTCTCTCCTTCCCATCACCATCTATATCTAATTAGTCACCATATCCTGTGATTCCTACCTCCAGCGCCACCACCCTGGTCCAAGTTATCTTATTTTTCTCACCAACTACTAACCTAGCCTTCTCTCATTGAGGACAGAATAAAACAGATGGTTCTCGTGAATAACCTGGCCAACCAGCCTTCATCATCTTTCTCCTTAATGAAACTGAAGTCAGGGTAGCAGAGAAGGGAGAAGAGGGTCACGGAGAGAGCAAGCAGCTCTAAGCCAATATGCAAGGCTTTGCATTCAATTTCAGGGGCACTCGTCCATGGCTCACCTGAATGAACTTCTAATGCTTTCAGGTCTTTACTAAGCAAAATGTCCCTCACTGCTGAGGCCATTTATTTCCGTTTTTTAGATTCTTTTGCTGAGCAACCACAGCTACATTGTCTTTAGAGTTGTCCCATTACCCTAAGATTCCTTCTTCCACCTGCCCAGCGACGAAGGCACCTTTTAGGCAGCTTGTTTCAATCCTACTTCTCACTACTCAGACTCTACTCATTAATTAACAGGTAGGATAGTGGGGGACCCTTATTCCCATAACCCACCCCATACTTGGAAACAGCATTTACTACAGGATCACAAGCAGTCTCCACCCTCAGTCTGGCCTGTGGGGCCATTACCCTTCCTCTTCCAGAGACCATGTCTCTGTCAGCATCCTATGCTCATCTCCCAAACTGTCAAGAACTGTGAAGGGTCTGAGACTTCACTCTACTTGCAAGCTAACAAGTTAGTCTGGCCAAGTTCTGTGGGTGCTGGCAGAAGACTGGAGATGCTAGGGTTGGACACAAAGGACTTTATTACTCACAGCAACAGCCAAAGTATCACTGTCCTGTTCTGGTTCCCAAGCCCCAGTTCCAATAGAACAATCCAAGGAAAGGCCAGCTGATATGTATACATGCAGAGGGTGGCATTTCAGGGAGGAACCCTGAGCACAGGGAACCCAAATCTTTTATAATGTCCTTTGCTCCAGAAGGAGACACTCTCTTATTAAATAGCCTCTATTTAATAGACCTGTTCCTAGTTCTCTTTCTGACTCTCAAGATTCTCTGTACAGCTAAACTTCTCTTCCATCTATCTCACAGGCCAGTCTATTCAACAGCAATTGAATGGATTTCAGAGAAGAGTGGGGATGAATTAAAGATTTCCGAGTAGAGGGCTAGGATAGGTCATCTGTATACCCATTTAAACTAGTGATTCCCAACTTTTCCTGCCTTCAACTCACCAGAGATTCAGATGTTAGACATCCACTTATCAATGGTTCTCTCTGGGGGGGTCCCTGGGGCAAAGTCAAATTTGAGCATTAATTGAACAAATTCAAAGTTAATTCCTCGTATTCATTAATTTGCATGAATACTAAAACTAAATAATTACAAATTATCCTCACCATCCCTATTTAATAGTGATGATATAAATTGACTCTGAAAATACCAAACTTCTATATATTACTTCATACCTCTAGACTAAAAAACACTTCAAAAGGCTAGTTCTTAAAAGTTAAGAGCCAAGGGTGGGGTGGGAGGGATGGGGTGACTGGGTGATAGACACTGGGGAGGGTATGTACTCTGGTAAGCGCTGTGAATTGTGCAAGACTGTTGAATCTCAGATCTGTACCTCTGAAACAAATAATGCAATATATGTTAAGAAAAAAAAAAAAAGAAGAAGAAGAAGAAGGTAGCAGGAGGGGAAGAATGAAGGGGGGGAAATCGGAGGGGTAGACGAACCATGAGAGATGATGGACTCTGAGAAACAAACTGAGGGTTCTAGAGGGTAGAGGGGTGGAGGATGGGTTAGCCTGGTGATGGGTATTAAAGAGGGCACGTATTGCATGGAGCACTGGGTATTATACGCAAACAATGAATCATGGAACACTACATCAAAAACTAATGATGTAATGTATGGGGATTAACATAACAATAAAAAAAAGTTAAGAGCCAAAAATACTTACATTTTTTAAAATAGCAAAACTTATTACGGGAGGCATGTTAAAATAGGTCTAGTTTTTTAAATTAGCAATACTTTTATGTTGAGAGACATGTTAAAATATACTTAACTGCTTACTTATCCACAGCAATCAATTCAGAAATTTAAATACTAGATCAATATTTAACAATCGAGGAAAAAATATACCACTACATCAGCTGATTTTTCTTTGAATTTAATGAGTTTACATCAAAAAATTAGGTATTTTACATTTAAGGAATAAAAATCTTTAAAAAAAAATACAAAGAGTGAAAGGATTTTAACCAAGTTTACATTTCTTTTTGCTATAGTTTTTAACAATTCATCTCATCTTATTGCAATGTGCATATGCATTTGCAGCACCCATTACAATCATGAAAACTAAATTTAAGGAAGTACATTGTTACTAATAACCCTCAGAGGAAACTGATTTACTTTCTCCTAAAAACTCTATGGTATATAAGCATTACATAATAATGCTATTTAACCACCTTTTGTCATAAGAACCATCACCAAAGTTTTCTGGAAATGAGTCCACATAAGAATTAAATATTTAAAAGGTGAAATGTTCCTTATTTTAACTTTAGCAAGATCTTTCTTTTTCATTGTTAAGAAATACTTAAATAGTTTTAAAGCAAAAGCTGTTAAGAGTAGAGTCTAGAGAGCTAAAACTGTACTCCTGAGTTCAAACTTACAGATAAGTCTTTTGTAAATAGTTCTCAATAAAATATCCTCCCCTCCCCATCCCCCTGCCCCAAATCTTGTATTGTTTCTTACAAAACTTTGGTCAAGAGTAGAAATATATCCAGGCAGATGTATGTGCCATACAATAGCAAGAACAGTAAAGCCCAACTAATGACTTTGGGTTTTAGAAATAGAAGGCAATTAAAATGTACTCAAAGTTACATTAAGAAAAGCTTTCACAGGGTAATATTGAAACAGTCACAAAGGTTAAGAAAATACTGATATCAAAGTACAAATGATTACAATGTTAAAATAGACAAAAACTACTATATAAGAGCCTCTTTTAAAATTAAAAATAAAGAACACAACACATGAGTCAGGAGTATTTTCCTGTTCTACTCATGAATTTTAGTCTTTATATTCATAGGGTTGGTTATGTTGACATCTAGTAGAGTTTCTTATGACAGCTGATGAGGTTTCATTCCATCTTCAGAGGGTGGTTCTTCCCCAAGGAGCCGCTCAGTTCTGGTCACATCTTGGTCATTGCACAATCTCAAAGTAGTGCAGGATCGCCATGATGTGCTGAGGCATGAAGACATATCCCGTGTACAGGGCCATCCCCACGATGGAAACCAGCATGGAATCTGAGTTGTAGTTAAGGAAACAATTTACATTCTCTTAATTGATTCAAAAGTAAATCCCCTGATTTTTTCAACTGTTTCATGCTGAAGTACCCATTCACTTAATGCTTTCTCATATGTGTCAGAAACGAATATTATAGCCACTAACATTAAGTATGCCTGACACCATTCTAAGTTCTGTAGCTCACTTGACCTTCACTATCACCTTCCAAGATAGGCACCTGTTTGTTACTCTCCCTGCTTTACTTCAAAACATCAGAGAGCTTAAAATGAAGAAAGCGACGCTGTTCAACCTAAGGAACAGAAATGTATAAGAATAAAATTGTATTTAATGACTTCAAAAGGTCTACCACCTTCAACAATAATGTATGAAAAAAAAAGAATGTATGATCCAAGAATTTTTAAATTATTTAGACTATTTGGCTAAAAGCACTGGCTTTTAGAGTCTAAGCCAAGATCAGTCACATACCTAATGACATATAAACTGACAGCATCTACTGCTATTAAACATTTATTATTATTATCACTAAACTTTGCAACATCAAATAAAAGTCATCCTGACCACCTAAACAATAAACATTTGTATTGTGTTCCTTTCTCCTCGTTCCAAAGGAACTGAAATGGCATACATGCAAATCAGCAAGGGGTCCTCTTTTTGGGCCACACAAAATACTGCCAAAAAAATCATGTAAACCCTAAGGGCTTTCTGCTTTGCTGTCATGTAGCCATGTTCAAAGGAATAACCACTTCTGGACTGGGACCACATTTTATTAATCCATTCCTTCACATCCTCTCTCTCTCCCCTGTCCCCGCTCCTAACTTTCAGACCTTTCGACTCTACATACTGGTAGTTCCACAATGCGTGACATTCTTTCACAAGAAGATAGGGTTTAAATAAATAATGTGCTTACTACCAACTAATATTTGTATAACAGTTCAGTTGACAAACCTCTTTTATATATTATCTCGCTTGACCCTATCAGCTTTCCTGTGAAATGTTCATCATGACCATTACTCCTCAGAGCCTGACCAAACACTAAGTCCAGGGACCCTCAAGAAGTCGTCTCTACAGCCAGAGCACAGACTGAAGCTATCTGACTTAAACCCCCAAACATGGATGAAAGTCTCCCATAATCATTTTTTACATTTACTTTTTAGCCTCCCTTAATCCAGTTCTTTCTAAAACTACCACCTTCTATTTACCCTTAATTTCTTTAAATACACACACACACACACACACACACACACTTACTGCTTCCATATCACTGCCCATCACACAACCATCTAAATTCTACCCCTGCGGGCTAGAGACGCTGTTCTCGGGTCACCAATGGCCACCTATCAAATCCAATGGCTATCTGAATTGACAGTTTTAGTCCTTCCTCTTCAAAACCCTTCCCACTCTGAGCTAAGAAGGTACTTTTCTCTAGGACTCTTCTCCCATCTCTCTCACCATTTTCCTGTGTCACTGGCTCTTTTTCCCTATCTGTCCCTCATATGTAAGATAATTAGAGTGAATTTTGTGCTTTTGTCCCAAATACTCACTCCACCCCTCCACCCAGTATGACAGTCACGCTCTTTAGATGGACCTAACCTATCCCATCTCCAGCCCTGACTGATTGTAACCAATCAGAAAACCCTTCCCTTTGTAACAGTGCTCCCCCCTCAAAACCGATCAACCAGGGCACCTGGGTGGCTCAGTCGTTGAGCGTCTGCCTTCGGCTCAGGTCATGATCCCAGGGTCCTGCGATCGAGCCCTGCATCGGGCTCCCTGCTCCGCGGGGAGTCTGCTTCTCCCTCTCCCACTCCCCCTGCTTGTGTTCCTGGTCTCGTGATCTCTCTCTCTCTCTGTCAAATAAATAAATAAAATCTTTTAAAAAAAAAACGATCCACCAGCTCCAAGTTTAGCTCTTCTACCTGGAATTAAGGAACACAGATTCTCTCCCTCTCCTTCTGAATATGCAGCTTGCTGATGGAATCCTGGCATCACCAGAGTCACTTTGCCTCCATTGAAAAAAACAAAACTTAGAACAAAACTGACACAGGAAGGTGGCAGAACAAAAGTAATCACAGAAAAACGAAACCAGAAACCTCACCCAAACACCTGAAACCCACCCCATCACTGGGTTTTCAGATACAGAAGCCAATAAACCTCCTTTACTCGTAAACCAGTTTTAAATTTTTGTTATACTTGTAGCTGAAAGCATTCTAAATGACAAAATGGAATCCCCAATGTTTTGTCTTGGGTCCTGCAAACTCTTGTAGCCTAAACAATGACCTTAATGTTGCTGACGTGAACCCACCTTCTGTACTGCAGACAAGGATTTCCTACAACTTCCTCAACATTTGCACCTATGACATTCCTGAGGTACTTTAAATTCAAGAGTCAAAACTGAACTCATTAACTTTCTCCAAAACTACCTCTTTCTAGGAGTCTTATTTTTTCAACTATCTGAAATAGTTGATGTTACTACTGATTCACTATTTGCCTTGTCACTCAATCTAGAAACTTCTTTGATTCCTCCTCCACAGATTCAAATTATCTAAGACTTCTCAGTTCTTCCCAACCCCGACAAATGACTTTCCTATCTCATGTTCCCCTACCCTAATCAATGATAAATGAGTGAGGTATTTATCACTCCTTAATTATGTCAAAGCTCCCATCTTAGGCCTCTAGCCACTTTCCATGCCACTCTTTTACTAAAGTGATCCTTTTAAAATACATTAGGCTTCCCAATGCAATAGGACAGCACCTGGAATTCTAAGCCAAACATCCAAGAATTTTCCCAATCTAGTCCAAAGTACCTTAGGTTGGAGACCATAAAAGTAGACAGAAATTGAGAGACTGGGACAGGGATTCTTGTACAAGGGAGTTTTAGCAGAAGAGGAGTAAGTAGAGCAGAACTGAGCAGGGAGAAAAAGGTAAGTAGGTTCAGGGGCTCAGCTCCCACAGGATGCTCTGGAGCCTGAATTATACCACATGTTGATTTTGCTTTGAGGCTAGAGGCCTGACTTTCAGTATCCCTTTATCTGTCAATCATTGGCTGAATTGAGTGAGAAAAACTCACCTAAGTAAGACAGCTGCCTTGGCCAAAGCCAATACTCTGAAGAAGGGGGCAGCTAGATGGGATGAGCAGACAACAGAGACTGGGGGAGAGATACATCAGCTAGCAGAGGGGGTTGAGGTAGAGACCAAGCGTATCACCTACTACACTACTTTCCCGCTGTTAACTTTCAACACTCCAAATAATTCCCCTGACAAACACAACCTACTCAGAGCCATATTATGTGAGTCTCAGAAAACAATGCTTTATATTTTCATACTGCTCTGCTTTTGCTTATGGTTTAATAATGAGTAAGAGTAATAGTAGTAACCATAGCTTTCATTCTGGGAATGTCCAGTGTGTGCCCAGCACTGTGTTAAATCCTTCAGCAAGTTCAAGTAATCCTGAATCTTAAAATCAGAGTAAGCAATAAAGCCAATTCCAAACCAAATCAATCAAATCAAAAATCTGTGTTCTTAACCACTATGCATAATACCTTCCTATATGTGAAAAATCCTATTCCTTCTAATAAAACCCATTCTTAGAGCTTGGTTAGTTATCCTCTCTCATATGAGGTCTTCCCTAGCTTTCATATTTTTCCCATTCTTACCCAGCCTCCTGGCCCTACTGCTCACAAAGCTCTTTATTCATATAATTTGGCCCTTATTACTTGACATTACCTATTTTTTATGTATCTCATAATCTCATCCAGATTATCAACTTCTTGAGCACAGGAACAATGTCTTCTCTTTTTTGTATCTCCAACATCTAAAATAACACATGCTTAATAAATATTTAATGAATGATGAAATTCCTCAAGAAACATTTGATTCTAGCTTCGTTGTGGCACTTTCTACACATTTCACATTACGGTGATGAAAAACTTTATAGTGACTACAGAAAGAAAAACAAAATCCATTTCTGGGCAATATTATATTTTCAGAATGTTTTTAAGGTTTTTTACACTTTTATTTAAGTTTATAAATGTACACACTGGGGCATCTGGGTGGTTCAGTCAGTTGAGCATCTGACTCTTGATTTTGGCTCAGGTCATGATGTCTGGGTCATGGGATCGAGCCAGAGTCTGCTCTGTGCTCAGCGGGGAGCCTACTGGAGATTCTTTCTCCCTCTCCCTCTGCCCCTCCCCCTCTCTCTACTAAATAAATAAATAAACACTATAATTCTGCCTTCCATTCAGGTCATGACCTTGGGGTCCTTAGGATGGAGCCCTGAATCAGTCTCCCTGCTCAGCAGGGAGGCTGCTTCTCCCTCTCCCTCTGTCCCTCCCCCTGCTCGTGCTCTCTCTCTCTCTCAGATAAATAAATAAAATCTTTATAAAAAAATCATAAGGTACTAGAGTTCATGACTTTATATAGCATTATGCTGTGATGCATATATATGTGGAATAAAAGCAGTAGGAAATAAATGATAATAATATAGGCTAAATCAGGATGGTTAGTTGGTGAGGTGAAATGGGGAGAGGAAGAAAGGAGAACTAACTGAGAAGGGGCATAAATGAAGCTTCAAAGGTATTAGTAATGCTTTTCTTCACCTAGTTGGTAGTATATGCACATTCGCTGTATTATCATTTATGGAGTTTTTGTATGCCTGAATATTCAGTAACTTTTTTTTTTAATAAGAACTGTAAAGGAAAATTAAACCACATACAGTACTAGACTAAAAACTGTTTTGTGTGAAGGATTCTCCCCCTTTACAAAATTTGAGTTAGACATCATTGGGTCTAATTTGTTACTAAGAAATAAATAGAAAGTCTCAGCTCTCAGAAACAGAATAAAGAATTCTTGATTCTGGCCAAGATAAACAGAAAATTATTGAAAGTCACTTGAACCTAGATGCAAAAATGCCAATTTATAAGCTGCTCAAAAAAAATATTTAATAAAAAAACTTAACCTAACCTTTTACTCATAGCCACTTACTAAATTTCACTTTATTCTGTGTCTCTCCAAAAAAATGTTTCTATATTCTGATCCCATTTCTAATTATTTCCAGAATCACAATAATTAAGTAAGCCTCTAACAGTAAGTTTTCTGTACAATTAAATGTCAAAATTATTTCCAAAAATTATCTTAAAGCTCTGAAACATAATATTTAAACCAACTTAACTATACAGTAGGTGAGTAAGTAGACACTGGGACCATGAGGAACTTCTACTAGCCTTAATAATCACCTTTCCAAAAAATGCAAAAAGAAGGCACCTTTTATAAGTCGCTTTCTACAAATGCAATTTAAGCAATGTAGTTGAAATAGCTCCCATGTAACTCAGTTGAATATTCCCTGAGATTATGCTTGGCACCACTTAAAATAGTAGTTTTATTGACACTCTTAGGCACTGGTTTTAATGTGACATTTGCAAGGTTTATCTCCTTAGAAGTGTTCTCACAAACAGAGCTAAACATATACCATTTAGAGTATATACTACCTATAATTTTATCTGGTACTTGAGTGGATTTCTCAATCCACTGCATTCTTGAACACACCTCTCAAAGTTTCACACACTGGGAAGTACAAGAAATGGGTACTGGGAACACCAGGGCCCTGGTTTGAGTTGTGACTCTGCCAATCCCTGATTGTGTCAAAACTCTCAGATCACCAGTCTCCTTGTCTATAAAATAAGGACACACATCACCTACCCTTCAGGGCTGACATGAGAATTATGAATCAAATCCATTCAGCAACAAAAGGCAATATAATCCTTATTAAAACTATTGTTTGAGGGCTCAGGCATTTAACATCATGACTTAGACAATTGCTTGGGAATTGCTCAAGGTCACCCTACTACTAATTTGTTATTAATTTATAGTACAATTCTGGGACATCACAATCCCTCTGGAACCAAGTTTCTTCTCCATAAAATAAGGCCACTTCCTGCATTAACATTTTCGGATCCCACCTGCATGGAGAGGGCACTTAGGCACCACCTTGCAGTCACCCTTAATGTAATCTCCTGTTTCACACACACAGAGAAAAAATGCAAACAATTAATGTTTTGTAACACATATACGTTGGAAGGTAATACACAAAATAATAATCTTTCTATCTGCCAAACTCTTATGGTTGTCTGTAATATACATATCAGCAGCTGTACACAAATTAACCAGGATGACATTCTAGAGGGGGCTACATGATTTGAGAAGTATAGAATAAAGTTAGTGAAATCTAGAACAAACAAACAAAAAACCTCAAAAACTAAAAAAAAAATTGTTTTGTGTGTTTATAACTATCTCTACCACTGAATTTTTTTTTAAAGATTTTATTTATTTTTTTGACAGAGAGAGACACAACATGAGCAGGGGGAGTGAAAGAGGGAGAAGCAGGCTTCCCGGCCGAGCAGGGAGCCCGATGCAGAGCTCGATCCCAGGACCCTGGGATCATGACCTGAGCCGAAGGCAGACACTTAACCGACTGAGCCACCCAGGCGCCCCTCTACCACTGAATTTTAAGTGCTTAAGAGTGAGAGTGCCTTGGCTCAGCTGCTCCTTTGCTTCCAGCTGTGGTGTGTTGCTAGATAAAGTGGGTACTTCATAAATCATTCAAGAACTGAGCAGATAATGTGCCAAGATATGTGCAGGCACTGAAGATAAATGTTTATTCAAGGACTGAATGAACAATCAGATGTTATTTATAACCTGGATATAACATAAATATTTTATGGGTTCCATGGATTTTTTTTTTTTAAGATTTTATTTATTTATCAGAGACAGAGAGAGACAGAGTCAGGCAGAGGGAGAAGCAGGCTCCTTGCTGAGCAAGGAGCCCGATGTGGGACTCGATCCCAGGACCCTGGGATCATGACCTGAGCTGAAGGCAGAGGCTTAACCGACTGAGCCACCCAGGCTTCCCTGGTTCCATGGATTTAAAAGCAAATGAATTTAAAAGCAAATGTGAAACCATATATCTGTAGGTTTGCTGTTTCTTTAACAGGGATCCCCAACTAATCATGAGCTGGTAAGTTCCCGGCTAGATAGGAAAAAATAAAAAGATTTCTTTTGCCCATACAAGGGCCATCCCCAACCCTTTCCCCAGCAACTTAAAAAAAAAAAAAAAAAAAAAAGGTCCTGACAACAAAGAGAGGAAATGCTTTAAAGATAAGTACAGTACATCAGAAGCAAGACCACAGTAACTAACACTTTCTGTCCCAATCAGTAACTGCACTATCACCGCCTACCTTAGTAACCTCCAAAGCAAGACTCTGGAGAAATCAAAAGTAGTTTCTCATTGGAAAAAGGCCAGGGACCTTTGTTCCAGCAGGTATGACTTACACCTCTTCACTAATCTAAATAATTTCAATGCTGGGGCACCTGGGTGGCTCTCCCGCTCCCCCTGCTTATGTTCCCTCTCTCACTGTATCTCTGTCAAATAAATTTTAAAAAAAAAATTAATAAATAATTTCAAGCTTTAAGTCTCTGATTGCACTGTTCACTCAAAAAACAAAAGCTAAAACGTCACTTAAAATAATCCAATCTTCTATTAGTCAAATTTCTTTTGTAAAGTCAATTCTGAATGTTACTTTTATCCTTAGAAATACTCAAAAGTTCTGATAAATCTAATTTAAGGAACCATCTTAATAAAAAAAAGGAAAATCATTTGATAAAGTATTATTATAGGTTGTTTTGTGAAAAGCAATCAAAACCCTAAGTGAAAACAATTGTCAACTACTGAATAAAGCTCTAAAAAGGAAATCTTCCTTACTACTGTGATTTTTTTTTCCCTTGACCTCAAAAAACTGGGGATCATCTTAGACAATCCAACACCCAAAAAACAAATAATCCAATTAAAAAATGGGCAGAGGACATGAACAGACATTTCTCCAAAGACATACAGATGGCCAACAGACACATGAAAAGACACTCAAAATCATTCATGATCGGGGAAACACAAATCAAAACTACAACGAGATATCACTTCACACCTGTCAAAATGGCTAAAATCAAAAACACAAGAAACAAGTGGGAATGCAAACTGGTACAGCCACTGTGGAAGACAGTATGGAGATTCCTCAAAAAGTTAAAAATGGAAGTACCCTATGATACAGTAATTGCACTACTGGGAATTTACCCAAAAAATATAAAAACACTAATTCAAAGGGATATATGCACCCCTACATTTACTGCAGCATTATTTACAATCGCCAAATTCTGGAAGCAGCCCAAGTGTCCACTGACAGATGAACAGATAAAGAAGATGTGGGGTACGTGCATGTGTGTGTATGTACATGTATGTATATATGTGTGTATGCATACACACACACACACACACACACAGATATAATGGAATATTATTCAGCCATAAAAAAAAGAATGAAATCTAGCCATTTGCAACATGGGTAGAGCTAGAGAGTATAATGCTAAGTGAAATAAGCCAATCAGAGAAAGACAAATACTGTATGATTTCACTCACTGGTGGAATTTAAGAAATCAAACGAGCAAAGGAGAGTAACAAAAAAGGGGAGAGAGACAAACCAAGAAATAGACCCTTAACTACAGAGAGCAAACTGATGGTTACCAGAGAGGAGGTGGGTGGGGGATGGGTGAAATAGGTGATGGGGATTAACGAGTACATTTATTGGGGCACCTGGGCAGCTCAGTCAGTTGGCCAACTCTTGGTTTCAGCTCAGGTCGTGGTCTCGGGGTCATGCGATCAAGTCCCACGTCGGGCTCCGTGCTCAGAGCAGAATCTGCTTGGGATTCTCTCTCCCTCCCCCCCACCCCCAATCACACACACTCTCTCTCACTCTCTCTCAATAAATAAACAAAATCTTAAAATGAGTACATTTATCATGATGAGCATTGAGTAATGTGTAGAATTACTGAATCACTATATTGTAGGCCAGAAACTAATGTAACACTGTATGTTAACTATACTCAAATCAAAATTAAAAACTTAGTAAAAAAAAAAAAAAATCATCACCAAGAGAAGTATTAAGAAAGTATATTGTTACCAAACATATCAACTATCTCTTGATACTTTTCTAATTGCCTTAAAATGAAAGCAAGTAGAAGATATTGATACTGTTACAGTCTGTATATATTAACTAATTTGGTATTTGTGGGTCATATTAAAGGACATCACCTCAGCATCAGAAGTTAGTGTTTAGCAAGCAAAACACATTCTCCAGCCTTTCTGTAGTGTGTTGATTATACCAAAGTATAGAAATTCATTTTAGAAACTACAACTTGATGACAAACTCTTTAAAAACTAAACAAACAAAAAAGCATGCTGCTGAAACCACTAATGATCATGTTCAACTCCGAACCAGTCCTGGAACTGGTTTGCAGCTCTGAGCCCAGAGACACCAAGGCTACGTTTCACTGTGCACCTTTATAATTAAAGTGTCTATTAATTTCATGCAGATTTGAAGCCCCAGGGTCGGGGGAGGTGGAGGGGGGAGAATCCCAGTCTGTTCTGAAATCTAATCTGTTCTGCTGTAATACATTTCTGCAACATCAGCTAGCTCACATCATACTAGCTCACACTAGTATAGCACAGGAGCTGCATTGTTTCCTATGGGATTTTTCATAAATTAGGGGAGCCAGATTAGTGGGAGAATTATAATCTTCTTCAAGAAACATCTTTTAGCTCGGTTGCTGCACAGACAGGAATCCTTTGAGCTCTATCTTAAGAAAATTAAGTCAGCATCTGCAGCCAGGCTCCCTCTCCAGAAAGGCACACCTCCCGGCCAGCACAGCCCTCCTGCACCTCCTCAATGGCAGCCCACACCATCTGCCCTACCGAAGCATTTCCAGTCAATTCTGTCCAGACATTTTTAATGTCCCCTGAGGCAGCCTCCAGCCTGCCTGCCTGGGCTATCCAAGTTATCCCCCGAGATGCCAATTATTCTTTTGGTTAGTGCTTGGTGACTAAGTTGCACTGATTTTGATGGTCTGCTCTAGTCTTTTCCCATAAATCCCGGTATTTGGGGATTTTCCAGGCACACATGAGGGCCAGAAGTCTTGTTTTAGTAGTAATTCTACTTTTCATAGCTACTGATCATAAATAATATCTATCATTTCTTAACTACTATTTTTTAAGCATTTCGATTTATGAAGAGAATATATGCTTGATTAAGTAGATCTTCTGGAACATATAGTTTTAATTATTAAATTTGAACATTGGAGTTTTTTTTTTTAAGCCAAGAATCTATCTTATCTTTGCTCCTAAGTACAATAAATGTTACAACACTCAAAGCCTAGGGGGTGGAGTGGGTCACAAAGTCTTTAAGAATGTGAAGTAGTGGAAGGGGCGCCTGGCTGGCTCCTTCTGTAGAGCATGTGACTTTATCAGAGTCACAAATTCAAGCACCACACTGGGCACAGAGCTTACTTAAAAATTAATTAAATATATATATAATGAGCCACAGTCCCCTCTACTGACAAATCACTGGTACCACATGCTGAAACACTGCAGAATCTCTCTGTGTGTTCCATCCCCACTGCCAACTGCTAACCTTGTGCGACTTCCCCTGTCCATCCTTTTACAGACCACTCAGTTCTTGTGTAGCATTTTCTTCATCTTCCACCTTTCCTGAAAGCTACTAAAGAAGAAATTACAATATCCTAAGGAGTATAGATAAGGGATATTCTAACATTTGCACTTAGCCCACCAAACATCAAGACAGGGTAAAACAGGCTAGAGCAGCTGTCTTTGAACCAAAGCCCATGAGCCTCAGATAGACAAAGAAGACTTTCCAGAAGGTTCGGATGGGGTCAGGGGAAGGGTTTACAGAGCTTCAGCTACCAATATACCCTCTCCTAAAACTGATCTGACAATTATGGTCATCTGCTAGTTTCCCTTCCCATACCCCGTACAACTTCATTTCTCCCACTTTACCTCCTGAATCTTACAATTATGCATTTCCCCAGGGTATAAAATAACTTCTGGGACAGCAAACAAAGGAATAATAACTAACTTGAGTTGCACTTTATTGCATTCAGGTAGTAAACTCCTGGCACAGCTACAAGCCTCACCTATCTATTCATCTAATAACTTAAATTCAGAAGTGAGACACCTTTCCAGCCTGGGTCTGACAGAATGACTCCTACAAAGAAGGATGGCGAGAAGAAGGGCCTTTTGCCATCAGTGAGGTAGTGACCAGAAAATACACTGTCAACAGTTACAAGTGCACTCATGGAGTGGGCTTCAAGAAGCATACCCTTCAGGCACTCAAAAAAAATCTGGAAATTAGCCATGAACAAGATGGGAACTCCAGATGTGCAGACTGAGATCAGGCTCAACAAAGCTGTCTGAGTCAAAGGAGTGAGAAATGTCCCATAGCATACCCATGTGTGGTGGTCCAGGGAACAGTGAGGATGAAGATTCACCAAACAAGCTTAATACATTGGTTATCTATGTACCTGTTACCACTTACAAAAATCCACAGTCAATATGGATGAGAACTAACCAATGATTGTCAAATCAAGTCATAAATTTAAAAAAAAAAAAGTGTGGGGGGGAGACTGGAGTAAAAGTGTTTATGTAACAATTTTTTGAGCAGAAAAATGGCACTGAACTTTTTCTGACAGGAATTAAGGTTGGCTTTGCCTATTTGGCTTCACAATGAGGGCTGGCTTTGCCAATTAGGCTATGTGATGAACATTTTCTAAGAATTGTACAAGAAAAAACAGCTTTAAGGTTTTAACAAAAATATGCAGTAATAAAATACACATAAGCAAAGAGTGAAATCCTTTTAACTGTCTAAATTTACTATGAAATATTTCTGATGTTAACTTAAATGAACAAGATGTTCACCAACATAACATGCTTTTTGTTCTTGGAGGGGCTACACAAACAAAATGTCTGAGTACCTCTGGGGGGGGGGGGCTTGCAAGTTTTAATTTCTCAGTTACAATTATTCTTACTCTGCTTCCCCCCCACCTTCATCCCTCCCTTGTAACAGAGACTGCATTCATTTCTACAAAAGGAAGTTCAAAAGGAAATGGCATGAAATATAGAAGACTAAAGATTATTGAGAAGAAATTATTTTTTTTCTTAAGTTTGAAGGCAATGTTCAGGTTATTTCAACATTATTCTGAAATCATATTTGTTAAGCTTATTTGCTAAGAATATTTTTCTAGAAGTAACTTTCTCTGATATTAGGAATTTTGCCTAATCATAAAACCACATGCTGATTTTTACTGGAACTCTATTTAAAGTATCAAAGAATTCTGTATGTACATTTTCTTCAAGAGGCACTCATTAAGAAGAAAGTTCTAGTAGAAGACTGGTAAACTGGAGTTTTTATGGTAATCCTACTGAATAGCTCAGAGGAAGCTCTGCCAAAGACAGAGAAAGTGATCTAAAGGTCCCCACCCCCCCACTCCCCCAAACCCCCGGGGCCAAAATATAGGCTTCTTATTAGTCAATTTTGTTTTGTTTGTTGTGTTTATTTACAAAAATATGTTACATAGGAAATACACAGAAAGAGATACTAACTTAATTATTAATACCTGCAGAAGTGGCATAGCAAAATATATTCCTCAAACACCTCTCTACTGCCTTATAAAAACTCTGGTTTCGCCAAACCAGGCTCTACTAAACATGGATTAAGAGCCTTTTCCAGGTGTTCACAGATACTTCAGGAGAGAGGCGCAGGAAACTGGTGACACTGGTTGTCCTGGCATGGCTGGGGTGGAAAGAAGACTTTGACCAGCTACCTTTTTGGTGCCTTTTGAGTTTTGAACCATGAGGATGTATAATCTATTTTTATTTAAGAATTGAGTCTTAGATATTTTAGTATATTGAGATGCAAAGAAAAATTCTCAATTCTAGCTGTGTGCACTTGAGGATACAGCAGAAATCTAAGAAAATTAATTAATTTAGCTGCTACTGAAATAGCATACACCACGAATTTTGTAATGCTCTTGTTTTCATTATCATGCAAAGCCTACCTCAATCCAAAATACCTACCTTTGCTTCTACCCTTGCCTCCGCTCACCACCCTTAAACTATCCCAAATCTGCAGCCAAAGTAAACTTTTTCAAACTTAAAACCAGATCAGATCACTCCTCTCTCAAAAACCTTCCAAGGGCATCCTTTTCAACTAAGATTAAAAGCCAAGGGGCGCCTGGGTGGCTCAATCGGGTAAGCATCTGCCTTCAGCTCAGGTCATTAGCTCAGGGTCCTGAGATTGAGCCCCAAATCGGACTCGCAGCTCAGCGAAGTCTTCTTCCCTCTCCCTCAGCCCCTCACCCCCCATGCGCACACGCACGCTCTCTCTCTCCCCCTCAAATAAATAAAATCTTAAAAAAAAAAAAAAATCCTCCAGGATCTCACTGACTCTGACTTCATCACCTACTGCTCCAATCATACCTGCCTCAGTGGTGGCCTTCACACATGCCAGGCAGGCTCTGGACTCAGGAACTTTGCACTGGCTGTTCCCTCTGCCAGCTATGCTCTTCCCTCAGATTTCTACCCGGCTAACTCCAACACTTCCTTTATGTTTTACTCAAATATCCCTTCTCAACAGAGCCTCTCCCAATATCCTCTTTAAAAACAGCATTATGTAAAACAGAAAAGTAGGTCAGTGGGATAAGAAATGTGCACTGACCTACTTTTCTGTTTTCCATAATGCTTACCACCTAGCATACTATATAATTCAATTATAAAAGTTCCACAAGGACAAGGATCTTTGTCTCATTTGCTCAGATTTACTGCAAGCACCTAAGCCAGCATCTGGTACCAGGTATGCACACAGAAGTATCTGGTGAATTAATAAATGGCCCTAACCTGTTTTTTCAACTTTATTTCACACCCAAACTGCCTTGAAGAATCCCTGTTCCAGGCAGTCAGCCTGGCATCCTCATCATCCCAGCACACCTCTATACCCCAGTCCACACCTTCTTCCCACTGGGGGGGAACAAAAACAAAACAAAAAAACCAAAACACTCAAATACCTCCCTGAAAGTTCTCTGAGCACTCCCAGTCCCCGTGTTCTTCCTGCCCTGTGTCCCAAGGAAGGCACTTTTTGCCCAGCTCACTCTACTGCAACGACCCCAGGGTGGATCCATCTGAGAACATGTATAAATCCCAATTTTCCCTAAAACCTGGCTCTAATTTCCTTGAAGTCCATCTTCTTGAAAACTTGTTCTAGAACTCAGTATGTTAAAAATGAAAAAAACAAAACAAAACACTTCCAGGTTGTAATTTTTTTTTTCCATTCAAAATGAAAAGAACTTCAAGTCTGATGGAGAAATGTATGTTTTTGTGGCTTATTTTCCTAGTTTATTAAATATTAAAATATCAATGAGAAAATTCTTACTGGATTTGAGTGACTCTACTCAAAAGGTATGAGTACCTCCCCTATCTCCTGAACTCTGAATCCAATGCCTAGGAGATCCTACAGGATCTGATCTTCTCTCCTAGTACGCGGATACCCTCCTTCACTCTGCCCCAGCCACACTGGCCTGTGGGCTATCTGTGAAACAGGACAGACATGCTGCTCAGACATGCTTTCGGGCATTCATACTTACTGTCCCTTCTGCCTACAATGCTCATTCTCCCGGAATTCTCTCCCTGCTTAAATCTTTCTAAATGCCCTACCTAAAATTGAAAAACACTCATTCTTCCTTACTTCCTATCCTCTTGTTTTATTTTTTTCCGCAACAGCTAAAACAATCTAATAGTCTGTATTTTTAACCTATCTAGTGGCATTAGAATAAATATTTTTATCTGTTTTGTTCAGTCATACTATCTAGAATAGTATCTGGCAAGTAGGAAGTACCTAATATTTGTGAAATGCAGAATTCAGCAAGCATGCATATTTTACAAATGAGTAGACATAAAAATGCCAATTTTGTTAACATCTGTTAAAATAAATCAAAGAAGTTCTTTCAATCTATAGCATTTTCTACTTCTTAAAATCTGAATTCTAAGAACTGAATTCTGTTCCTCAGAAACGGCCAAGTTCCAAAGCTACCCTAAAAGTAGTTTAAAATCAGGTCTCTTTTACCATTCCCCAATACTTCTGCAGTTCCTTTGAAATGACAAATCAATAAACAAACAAATGTTTCTCAAGCACTATCTGTGTCCAGCACTGTGGTCTTAAAATAATTCTTTCCTGGGACACCTGGGTGGCTCAGTCGGTTAAGCGTCTGACTTCAGCTCAGGTCATGATCCCGGGGTCCTGGGATCGAGCCCCACATGGAGCTCCACACTGAGCTTGAGATTCTCTCTCTCCCTCTCCCTCAGCCTCTGCCCTACCCCACCCCCCACTGGTGTGTGTGTGCACACGTGCTCTCTCTCTCCCAAAAAAAATAAATTTTTTTTTATTTCCTTGAAGAAACAAATAAACATAGATCGTCTTTCAGGGAGAATCTAATTCCTAACAAAAACCAAAAACTGCCTACATTTTGCTTAAAATAAATAGAAGTATAAAATGCCATGGAAACATAAGAAGCCATAGAGATAGCAAATATAGCTCAGTGACTACAGAATAAATTTAATTTTTAAAGGTTAATCTCTTACTTATGCTTCAAATAATCTTTTTTTTTTTTGAGATTTTATGTATTTATTTGACATAGAGAGACAAAGCGGGAGAAGAAACACAAGCAGGGGGAGTGGGAGAGGGAAAAGCAGGCTTCCCTCTGAGCAGGGAGCCCAATGCCGGGCTCGATCCCAGGACCCTGGGATCATGACCTGAGCGGAAGGCAGTCGCCTAAGGACTGAGCCACCCAGGCGCCCCTGCTTCAAATAATCTTAACAAGGTATTTTTCATTTTTCCACACCTCTCCTGAATAGCATGGTTACAATGTTACTCAGTGAGGCACTACAGGGAGTGTCTCACTGGTTACAAAACCTGTCTTGGTTACAAAACCTGGTCTCCTTTCCCACTGATGGCTGCCAGGAGGGAAAGGGGGCTTTAGAAACGTGTTACAACTTCTACTCTGGAGCAAGAGCTCAATGGATTTCAGTCTGCACAGGTCTGCTGCAGCACTCACTGTTAATACTACTCCACTTATTTGATTTCACTTTATTGCTGCCTTCTGTTTTAATCACGTGTCACATCCCCTTTTCCTGCACTATAGAAACCATGTCTGCACATGGAAAAAGTTCAAATACTGGCTGCAAAGCAAAAGCTAATGTATCAGGGCGCCTGGGTGGCTCAGTCGTTAAGTGACTGCCTTCAGCTCAGGTCATGATCCCAGGGTCCTGGGATCGAGCCCTGCATCGGGCTCCCTGCTCGGCGGGAAGCCTGCTTCTCCCTCTCCCTCTGCTCGTGTTCCTGCTCTCTCTATCTCTCTCTGTGTCAAATAAATAAATAAATCTTTAAAAAAAAAAAAGCTAATGTATCATTTCAAATGTGGTAACAAAGCAAATGAGAAGAGAAAAAAATAGGATATGGGCCCTAGCATGGAAGGATTTACAAACGGATTTTTAAATCTTGCTGTTTCAAGAACCATTTACAGTGTGCCTGACTTGACACAGATGCATTTCCTTAAAAACATACTGAAAATAATTTTTTTGACTCACAATTTCCTTACTTAGATAATTTCAAAAACCCTCATATTCAACTGGGATTGACCTTTCAATTTACAACAACTGATAATTAACTTCTAGCTATTTGATCTGGAGAAACAGAGAAGCAAATTCAGATGTTCAAGGATGCCCCTAGAAAATATGCAGAAGTAGTTAACAGTGAGCTATGAGTGTTCTCTAAAACAGGGACTTCAATTTATTAAAGGAGTTAGAGCAGCGATTACCTTCTTCTAGAGTCTTTCTCTTAGGACCTTCTAACTCAGAGACCATTTCTCAGATAGCCAGACAAATTTTTCCTACATGAAATTTAAGGTTGCTAGCAGTGATAACCATATTCAATGTTATTTTTAAGAAAGTATGTCTCTTTCCCAAAACTATGTAACTAGCCACAAAATTGTTCTATGTGAAGCTTACTAATTATTAACAAATTTATGAAATTCAAACTACTTTGCAGTAATTAAAGCTCCTAATGAGTGGGGGGGAATCCAGCTTTCTCATTCAGTTCCTTCCTCCAAGCTAGAATACAGATTCATCTCAAATAGATGTTTCAAACTATACAATAATAAATGCCTGACTTTAACTCTAGAAGTTGTTAGAATAATATAACAGCTTATAGTAATTTAAGATCGTCTTATATCAAAAGGATTACATTTCTACCTTGGGTTAATTCAATCATGTGATCCTTGAAATAACTTTTTTTTTTAATCTTAGGTTTAAAACCATAGGATTCTATAGGACCCAATGCTAGTTGGTTGCTGTTCTCACTAGTTTTTTAAAAACTGAAATCACTTGGTCACATAGACCAATGACAAGTCAAAAGCTTCAAAAGGAAAAATCTATAGAAGCACTAAATTTCAGTACATAATTTATTCCTCCATCCCCCCCAAAAAAGCCATCATCTAGGTTATTTAAAGGACACTGTTACTATTACTATGTAGTACAGAAAAACCTTAATACCATCGACACTGTAGCATGTATCCACATGCAAACAAAAGCTTTTCAGTGTAAAAGATTTAATAGACTGGCAGTGGACTCTACATTCAACTTCTGACATAAAGAGTGTCAATTTAGTGCAACATTGTTTAAATTCACTTTTAAGATGATTTTAACTGAGGGACACCTGGCTGGCTCAGTTGGAAGAGCATGTAGCTCTTGATCTCAGGGTTGTGAGTTTGAGCCCCACGTTGGGTGTAGAGATTACTTAAGTAAATAAATACACATATTTTTTAAAAAAGAATAAAGGGGACACCTGAGTGGCTCAGTTGGTTAAGTGTCTGCCTTCAGCTCAGGTCGTAATCCCAGGGTCCTGGAATGGAGCCCCACATCGGGCTCCTTGATCAGCAGGGAGCCTGCTTCTCCCTCCATCTACCATTCCCCCTGCTTGTGCTCAAGCGCTCTCTCTCTCTCTCTCTGACAAATAAATAAAATCTTTGGGACGCTTGGGTGGTTCAGTCAGTTGAGCATCTGCCTTCAGCTCAGGTCATGATCCCAGGGTCCTAGATCGAGTCCCGCCTCGGGCTCCCTGATCGGCAGGAAGCCTGCTTCTCCCTCTCCCACTCCCCCTGCTTGTGTTCCCTCTCTCGCTGTTTCTCTGTCAAATAAATAAATAAAATCTTAAAAAAAAAAAAAAATACTCTCTCTCAGGTGCCTGGGTGGCTCTAACGCTTAAAGTGTCTGCCTTCAGCTCAGGTCATGATCTCAGGGTCCTGGGATCAAGTACCACATCAAGCTCTCTGCTCAAAGGGGAGTCTGTTTCTCCCTCTCACTCTCCCTTTGTGCGCTCGTTCTCTCTCTCAAATAAATAAGTAAAATCTTTAAAAAAGAAAAAGTCTCCCTCTCCCTCTGCCCCTCCCCCCTTTAAAAAATATGATTTTAACTGAGTCAAGAATATGTGCTTCTATATTTTAGTATACATTTTAGAAAGATAACTTCATGAGCTCTAACCTATAGGACTGCAACTACAAATAAATGGTGCAGAAATTCAGAACATACTTTACATTCAGACTTTAAATCCAAAATACGAATTATGGTTCTTAAGTTCTGGAAAGCTTTGGAAACAAATAATAAAAATAAATAAATTTCCTTGTAAGCAGCTTAAGATTCCTCCAAAGTGTTGAAACAAAAAACAGCTTTGAGTACAATCTTATGTTAGTTCAATACAAATAAACACACTTATTAATGCTTGGAATGAAATCATCTCAGTCACTCCACCTGAATGCAACAATGCATTTGCAAAGCTGTTCTGAAGCTACTCCAAACTAAACCACATTGAAAAGGAGGCCGTGTAATATACCGTGTTGTCAAATCACTGTTGTATACCTAAAACTAAAGAAACACCGGGGCGCCTGGGTGGCTCAGTCGTTAAGTGTCTGCCTTCGCTCAGGTCATGATCTCAGGGTCCTGGGATCGAGTCCCGCATCGAGCCCCGCATCGGGCTCCCTGCTCCGCGGGAAGCCTGCTTCTCCCTCTCCCACTCCCCCCTGCTTGTGTTCCCTCTCTCGCTCTCTGTCAAATAAATAAATAAAATCTTAAAAAAAAAAAAAAAACTAAAGTAACACTGTGTTAACTACACTTCAATTTAAAGAAAAGGGGGGAGCCTGTATGAAGTAAGCATGTTGTGTGAAATGTTCCATATTGGCCCCCAAATTAAAAAAGAAGAAGAAGAAAGTTACAGCTCATTATTAGTATGTATTCTGCAAGAATAATATCAAGGGATGTCAACACAGACAAATGACACAAACATCACAGACTTCAGAAAGCCTATTTTCACAACCTTGCGTATTAAGTGAGGTTGTTATGAAGTTAGATGAGTTGAGGTACAGGCAAAACGCTAGCACAATTGCTTGGCTCATAGTGAACCTTCAGTATCATTAACAAGTATCTATCAGCTATCTATGAAAACACAGTTTCAAACCCTGTCTATAATTAACCACAAATTCCTTTCTTGGCTCGACTTCTATGGACTGTGAAAACAGCAACTTAATGAATAAAACACAGTCTTTAAACTCCCCATCCCGAAAACCAAAAAGGTACAACAAACTGTTTTCAAAAACTATACTGGGGTGTCACAAACACAAGTTCACATGATTAAAAGTCTGGTAAACTGGTTAGCATTCTCATTAGGACCAAAGTCAGCTAACTCAGGGACAGTTAAAGGTCAAAGGCGTCCCAGCCGGGAACGATTTGCTCCACTTAACACGGCCCCTGCCTCCCAAAGACCAGGGGACTGAACCAAAGGCAGGCGCGGCCGAAGTGCAAGAGAGGACAAACCTGGTTAGACATCGCCCTAGGGGATTTCCTCCAATAGTAAAGCCGCTTCCACCTCCGCTCCAGCGACTCACAGGCCCCCTCGGATCTCAAGAGTTCTAGCCCCCCCATTCTCCCCAACCGCGGGAGCCCCGCCCTCGGCCCGAGACCTCCGCCCCGCGTGCCCGCAGCGAAGAGGCGAGTCAGCGCGCGCGCGCCGTCCCTGCAGGGCCGCCCTCAGCCCCCCAGCCTCCACCCCTCCACCCCCTGGCGCCTGGGCCCGGGAAGATGCGGCCCGGGCTCCCGCTCCCCCACTCCGGCCCCCGCGGCCTGGGCAGGATACTGAACACAGTCCGCTCCCAGGGCTCCAGCATGTAGAGCGCCGTGACCAGCAGATACTGGTAGTAGAACCAGGACATTTGTTTCCAGGCCCGCGCCAGCGCCATCCCCGCCGCGCGCCTCCGTCGTTGAGGCCGAGCGTCAGTCTGTCCGGCCGGCCTCCGGTTAGCGTCCTCCAGCCCCCGGCCGCGAGGCCCGCCCGCCCGCCACCGTGCGCCTATTGGCGGGTCCGGCCCGGCGCGTCACCCGTGGGCACGCCCAGCCCCGCGCGCTCCCGGGCAGTCGGCTGCGAGCCCCGCCCGGCCGGCGCTCATTGGCCCATCCGCGGCCACGCGTCGCGGCCACGCGTCGCGCCCGCCCGCTCCCCGGTTTCCCCCTATCCGGGCCGCGCCCGCGGGAGCGGGAGAACCTTCCGCGCGAGAGCGCCCCGCCGCGCGCTGTCTGCCGCGCCCTGCCCGCCCCGCCTCGCCTCGCCAGGCCGTTGGTAGGCGGGGATTTAGTCCCCGGTGGGGTCGCGGCGCGGGAGCCGTCCGAGGCCGCCCCGGGGTGGTCGGTACCTGCAGTCGGGCCCAGAAACGCTCGTCGAAGACATATTTGTGGAATATCTGGCATCCTACTGGGCAGGGGGATTGCAGGGGTGAACAGGAACGTAGGAGGTTCCTTACCTAGCGCAGTGTACGATCTAGCGGGGGAGACGGGCACTAACCACACGAATGCAAGTCAAGCTGTGATCGGTGCAGAGACGGAGAATAAGGTGCTCTGAGGGTGGCGAGGCGACTGTCAGCTAGTCAGGGAGGTCAGGGAAGGCGTCTCTGAAGAAGCGATGCACACATTGCCTCCTTCCTCCTTCCCCCATCCACGGCGCGCGCGCGCGTGCACGCACACACACAAAAACACACCCACATGAACACACCCACATCGACCGACATACCCACCCCATGCACTCCTTAACCTAAAGACAAGGAGAGATTACCTTAAGTATGTCTATCCGCATACCTCTTTCAGTGGCTATAGGCACCCTGTAGGTGAAGGCCAGGAACAGGACGCTGATCTGGTGGGTTCTGTAGATGACAGGCTGCTTGAGATCCGTCTCTAGGCTGATGATACCTCCTGGAGAAGCACTTTTAAATGTCCAGATCTTCCCACTGGCAAATGGGCCAGCATTATTGCACTCACCTTCAGGAACAAGATAAACAGCATGTGAAATGACAGTTAAATGGCCTGCTGTTTAAATGTTAAAAAGTTTCTTTTAAATATCCTACTGCTTAAACTTTAAAACTTTCATGGTTGATAACTTTTTATTTATTCATTTAGAAATATCAGCTGCTGTTTATGAGCTAAATATTGGGGATAGCCGGCTAGACTGAGCTCTGCCTTCATAAAGTACCCAGTCTACGAAGGATAAGAAGCAAGTTAACCGATTACAGTGAGACGTAGTAAAGGGTATTTTTATGTTATGTGTAGGCTGCCACGAAAGCCCAGAGAAAATCAGATTGGGGGTGTAAAAGACTTCTGGGAAATGGTACTTGAGCTTAGTATTGAAGGAAAAGTAGAAATGGCAGAATGAATGAGTTTAGAGAGGAGAGGGTGAGACGGATATTCCAAGCACAGGCACATGGAACCACTATAGGAAGGTGTGATGCTTTTAAAGGGCTGGAAGAACTTTCATGTGGCTGAAGCAAAAAGAATTTGTAGTCAGTAGCAGGAGATGGAGCTGGATAGTAAACAGGGACCATATCCTGAAGGACCTTGCGTAAGAAGCAAAGGAATTTTTACCTGGATATACAAAAGTTAAAAGAGCCAATGGATTAATAAGATTAAACAAGACTTGGGGGTGGGCAGAAGCCTAGAAGATACTAAGAAAAAGAGGATCCGGTTGGAGACATTACAGAGGTAGAACCTGTAAATGGAGCAACTATACCCATACTCACTCCGGGTCTCCTTACCCTTAAGAGATCTACGTACATTTGGCCTTCCCATTTCCAAATCTTACTGTGTTGGGCTTCTCTCTGTCCCCATTCCTCTCTGAAGTATTTCTTTTCAGATCTGTTTGGGTATATGCAAGCTTTGGTCCTTTTTCTTCAAGAACTCCAAATACCTCAGCACTTAGTGATGCTCAATTAAGTTTACCCAGGATTGGAAGCATCATCCATAGCTACCCTTCCCTCACTGGGCCAGCTCCCTAATTGCCATTCCTACCACATGGTTCTCCCCAGTGTATGTAGCTCCTCAATCCACGGCCTCTCTTTGGGAGTACAGCCCTACCAAGCCAATCTGCATCCCTCAACTTCCTTGGGAATCTAGGGCACAAAAATTCCTTCATCTTACTATTACTGACAACTGACTAGAAATGGGGAAAAGAGACTAGGATCCCGGATGCTGACAATATTCACAAAGAATCCATGGGAAGAAGCTTGGCTGAAAAGATATGAATTCTGTTAGGATGAGGCTGAGTCTGAGGGACCTGAGGGACATCTAAGTGGAGGTGTCCAGTGGGCATTTAGGCATATGCGCCTAGAACTCAGAAGAGAAGCCCGAACAGGAGCTAGAGTCTTGCGAGTTTTCAATAAGCCCCTAGTAATTGCAGCTGTGATTGCAGATAAGTTCACCCAGGGAAAGCACACAGCATGGGAAGAACAGAGTACAGAATAAACCCAGCCACTCAGGCATTTAGGGGATGAGAGTCCAAAGGGAGCCAATAAATGGCACTCAAGTGGAGCCGAGATTTGGTAGCAAAGAGGAGGGACCTATAGGAGAAGCCAAAAAAAGAAGGGACAGCCAGGAGATCAAGTGGCTCAGGGAGGGCAAAAGAAAGGAGGAAGGGAAAGACCAATTTGTTTTGTCCACTTGGGGCTCAATTGATGACTCATTCATTGTGGAATGATAAGGGCAAAAACCGGATTAGAGAGCGAGCGGGGGAAGTCAGAAGAGAAGTGAGCTAATCAGATTTATCTTTGCAGGAAGCTTGCCTGTGAAGAGAAAAAGATAGGATGGTAGCAAGGGTTTTTGTTTGGTTTGATTTTGGTTTGGTTTGATTTTGTTTGGTTTGATTTTCAGATGGGAGAGGTGAGAGCAAGTTTATGGGCTTAAAGATACAGGTGAAAATGGTGAGCTGGGGGATCTAAAGCTTTAAGAAACTGGAGCCAATAGCTCTTTTCCTGAGAGAGAAAGGAGGGAAAGCTGGGAGTCAGAGGGACATAAACACAGAAGAGTAAGTTAAGGAACTCCCTACTTTGCAGCCTCCGTTTTCTTAGAGAAAAAGAAAGGCTTTTCTAAAGTAAGGTCCTCTGTTGAGAGTGAGCAAGATATTGAGGTGGAAGGTTTGAAAAAGAAAAAGGGGAGTGGGAGAAGCTCTCTAAAGCTTCTTAGGGATTGGCAAGCAAAAAAATCATATAATTTTCACCAGCGATCCACAAGGACCCTGATAAAGAACTGGAGAGGATGAATTAGGAGACTTGCTCCAAGGTGGAGTCTTGCTGGCTGAGTACAAGGGAGAAACAAAGAAACAAGACGGTTGGTGGGGAGGGAACAATCCTAATAGCGGCTGTGAGAATTGGGTCAGAGTTCCTCTTAGCTTCAATCGCTTCTCGGCCTTTTGGCTAAGATCAAGTGTAATAGAGTCATACCTAATCTGTAAAGCTACTCTGTCCACTTAGACTTTGAATGTCACTCTTTGTCACAGCTCCTCAGGAGTCTCCTCTCTCCCCACACCCCCAGCTTCCCTGCACCCTCCATTACATTCTCAGGCAATCATTCTTCCCCTATTTTTCCCCTCAAATCCTTTTTGGAATAATAGTATTAAAAAATCTATCAAGCTATCTTCCCTTTGCTGTTAAGTTGTGGTGATACCCTGGGCCATCACTTCCTCTCTTCCAGTATCTCAACACCTATTCTCACCCACCCCTCCAAAATATAGAGTCTGGGCTCTACCTCTACCCCCCGCCCTCCACTAAGACAGGTTACTCAAGTTTACCAAATCCAATGCAAATTAATCATTCCTCTTCTTACTCAGCCTCTCTCTCTGTAGCATTTGACACTGCTGAACATTTCCAGCTTCAAAAACGCCTCCACAGTCTTGGTTTCTACCACCCTGCCTTATCCAACCTTCTCTGGGGAGTTCTCACAGAGTACTCTTTGATAAACCCTATTTTCTCTCCCATCCCTAAAGACTTGCTGACCCCTCTAGCTCTCTCCATTGATGCCTGCTTCCTCAGTCGTTTCATCCCACTTAGATCCCAAATGTCACTTCAAGTCTTTATTCTAACTGCTGGCAGAATATATCTAAATATAATTAAAATAATAATAAAGGTTATCATTAACATAATTGTCTAGTCCTTCCCTTTTCAAATTTCAAAGTGCTTTCACATCATCTCATTTCCTCAGAAAGAGCAAGCACAACCCCTATTTAATAATTATGGACGCTGGAGTTCAGAGACCAATTCAAGTCCAAACTAATCTGCACCTTCTTTCTTACTTCACTTTCTTAATCTCTGTTAAAGGCAAAAAGTATCTCAATCTCCAGGGCAGAAACCTTGTACCAGTTTTAATTCCCCTCTCTTCTCCCCACCCCTGATTTCTGTCCCTAAGTAATATGGAGTCCTTCTCCCAAGTATCTCAGGTTTGCCTTCTTTGGTCGGATCTGCCATTTTAGAGATCCACACACAACTTCACTCTATCAAGATAACAAACCGATTACTGTCATCCCAGCTTGGCTTACCAGCTACCACTGGCTATTCCTGCTTGCTAACTACGTACTTGAGTTCCAAGAAAACTTTCATCCTGAAAATCCTTTTAATTTATGAGAAAAGAATGACACGTTTTCAAGAAACTATCCCATGTTTTTTACCTCCTGAATGTTTTCACTTAAATCATCCTTTCAGTTAAAATGAGTCATGGGGCGCCTGGGTGGCTCAGTCATTAAGCATCTGCCTTCGGCTTGGGTCATGGTCCCAGGGTCCTGGGATCGAGCCTCCCTGCTCTGCGGGAAGCCTGCTTCTCCCTCTCCCACTCCCCCCGCTTGTGTTCCCTTTCTCTCTGCATCTCTCTCTGACAAATAAATAAATAAAAATCTTTTTAAAAAATTAAAAAAAAATTTTTTTAATGAGCCAGTCATTTACCAACCCATTCACTCACCTCCCACTGCTATATGCCCACAATGTGTGGGGTCACAGAAAGACCAACATGACACAGCCTCTGCCCTCAGAGTTTATGGTCTAATAAGAAACATGTCCATATGTCCTTCAGAAAGAATGTTAATAATTAAGTCTCACCGTAGTGAGTACCTCCCTTTGCCAGGGGCCATGGGAGTGGTAGGGCAGGTCATACAGAGCCAGCATTTAAGGAGTTCATGGCCCAGCCAAAGAGACAGGAAGAACATAATGGCACTGAAACATGGGATCCGTCCTGCCCACTAGGTTTTCATGATATTCCTGGACCAGCAGCCACAGTAACCTCGGGGTTCTTGGCCCAAGTCTCTCCTGCAGGGGCCGGGCAGAGCCTCTGCAGGCTGAGCTATTCCAGGAACAATGAGGGAAACATTTGTAGGAAAAGGAGAAAGAAAAGAAGGTGAAAAGCAGATGGGCTCTGGAGACAGCAGGGGTGAGAGCTGGTCCCCAGGGTAGAGAAAGTACTGGTATGGTGGGCTGGTATGGGAGGAAAGGGTTCAACCGAGGCTAGTCAATTTGAGTACATAAACGAAGGAAAACCCTCCCAACATGTTGCTCAGTGTCTCAAAACACAGTAAATGCTCGGTAAAACCTTTGTGATTTTTTATTATAGAAAATACAGAAAGGCACAAAGAAAGTAAACATTTATTTATGATAGAATGACTACCAACATTTCTGCCATACATAATTTATTCAAATGGATTGTTTCTGTGGAATAAGAGAGTTCAGCAAATGGATGTGCTTCCAAATGGGGTAGAATGAATTTTGGAGTTTCCTTCAGCAATGTTATGTGTAAAAGTTGCCAACCTTAGAAGCAAATTTTATCAGCAAAATGAGTTTATTTGGGAATAACAGGAATTACAATTCAGGACAAGCAAGCTATAGCAAAAGCCACAGGCAAGTTCAGAGAACAAAGGACAGTAATGCTCTTTTATAGAGCGAAGGGGGGAGTTGGGAAGGGCTGTTATAAACAAAAAGTCCACTAACGTAAACTTCGAGTTGGAAGTGTAGTGGCTTTTCATTGGCCCAGCTGTGACAGTCTTGCGTTGTGGGGGCCATTGCTGGACAAGGAGACAACCTTTCTTTCTCTTTCCGGGGTAGTAAAGTAGGCTTCCTCCTGTTGAGAATGCAAGGTACATCTCTTCCTGATGGGTCTACAAACGGCTGCAATCAGTGGTAGGACCCGAGGGCTCCCCTTCTGGCCTCCCAACTCCATTTTAAATGAGGTTTCTTTTATTCAGTTTCCCAAGGTAAATATGCCTTATCATTTGGTTAAAATGTGGCTAATTATGGCAAGTAATTTGATTGAAGATAAAGGAGCTACAAGAAAGTTGATCTAACCACTATATCCAAACGTGTATTTAACAAATCCTTACTGAATGGTTACTAGGTGCTAGGCACCAAGGCCTGATTTGTAATACTCCCACTGTGTTTGGCACCAGTTGACTGACTACTGGAAACTTCTGGGAAATGCCAAGGAGCAAATGAGGCGGCACTGGTAGATCAGGAACCCTGTTATCGGCTGACATGTAGTCCAGGTGCCAATGCTCTAGGTGGTTTGCTGGGAGATGAGCAGCAGGAAGTGAGGAGTTTCCCCCACCATCCCTTATGGTCAGCACCATCAGTCCCTACTCTGACCTCAGGTCTTCAAGGAAATGAAAGCTTGCTCTCCCTTGCGAAGCCATGCCCCCCACATGCAGGTCCACAGACCTGTGGGACTAGAAGGGTGGCATGATCTTATGCTCCTCCCATCAGAAGTAAATGAGAAGAGTCCATCCACATCCCCAGACCAACCAAAGAGGGGGTCTTGGGGAGGGAGATGCAGAATGAAAGGAGATGAGAACCGAGGAAGCTGAGTCTTGAGAAGTCAGAAGCTAAGTAGGCAAGGAAACAAGGAGGCAAGGAGGCTAGGGGCGTGGAGAAAGCTGTGGAAGCTGAGGCACCGAGGCTACTGGGAGAAGAGGAAGGCAGGGAGCAGTATCTGGCTGCAAGGGGAAGATCCTACAGGGAGATCCAAGAGCAAGGGCCCAATGTGCCCTTTCAGAGGTCATCAGTTGCAAACTTGCCTGTCTCTTTAGCGAATATATAGAAACAAGAGGCCCCACTTCAACAAGTCTCACATTAACAGGTCCTACTTCCTCCAACTCATTCTGCCTGATTGCCAAGTACAAACACAACAGTGATTTCATGCTTAGTCTCCTTTAGGTCTCAAATAAATAGCAGGCCCCATGCTGGAAAACAGTATGGAGGTTCCTCAAAAAGTTGAAAATAGAGCTACCCTACAACCCAGCAGTTACACTACTGGGTATTTACCCCAAAGATACAAATGTTGTGATCCGAAGAGGCACCTGCACCCCAATGTTTATAGCAGCAATGTCCACAATAGCCCAACTATGGAAAGAGCCCAGATGTCCATCAACACATGAATGGATAAAGAAGATGTGGTATGTGTATATATATATATATATTTATATTTATATATTTATATAGAATATAAAATAATTTACCTTACAATTTTGCTGTTCAGTGAATCATTTTGATAGATGATCAACAGTTCTAGGATGCTGTACTTTTTTTAAAAAGATGTTATTTATTTGTTTGAGAAAGAGGGAGAGAGCAGGGGAGAGACAGGCAGAGGGAGAGGGCAAAGCCGACTCCCCACTGAGCAGGGAACCCAACATGGGGCTCGATCCCAGTGATGTGGTTTTGGAATATAGATGAGGTTCGGAGCCGATGACCAAGAAAGAATTCTTGAGATGTCTTTGGTGCAAAATGGTGGTTTATTAAAGCACGGGGACAGGACCCATGGGCAGGAAAAGCTGCTGCCCCGGGGTTGTGAGGGGTGGCTGATTCTATACTATGGGGTTGGGGGAGGTAAGGAAAAAGGGAGGTTTTGAAAGAACTTTCATGTATTAAAGGAGGACACAGGATACCGGAGGCTTTGCTATTTGTCCAGTTAAGGTTTGTTTTCCTGGGGCACCTGAGTGGCTCAGTCGTTAAGCGTCTGCCTTCGGCTCAGGTCATGATCCCAGGGTCCTGGGATCGAGCCCCACATCAGGCTCCATGCTCCGCGGGAAGCCTGCTTCTCCCTCTCCCACTCCCCCTGTTTGTGTTCCCTCTCTCGCTGTCTCTCTCTGTCAAATAAATAAATAAAATCTTCAAAAAAAAAAAGTTTGTTTTTCCTTCTAGTAAGGCATTAACAGTAAGATAGCTGGGAGCTTCCTGGAGGAATGTTACATTCCTCCTATCACACATCCTTATCAATGGGCTGTAGGTTTAAAAGAAATTCAATTTTATTTGCATTTCCTTCTGCCTCAGCCTCCCTCAATTTTATGGAGGGGAGGGTGATGTTAGGGCTTCGGGAAACTGAGTTATGGGTCTTTGGAAGTTGGGCTATTGATAAGAAAGCTTCTTCCTTGTAAATCACTAGGACATTTGTAAAGTGGGAGACTCAGGTCTTGCAGGATTGTGATCTCTACAAGTTAACTACTTGTTTTCCCTTTAGGGCAGCCAGGAGTGCCTGAGGAATGTCACAAATATCCCATGGAGGGGGAGGATTGTGGGGTGTCAGCTTCTGCTTTGTCCTCAGCTTGCCTTCTGCTCCCTCATCACCAGGACCCTTAGATCATGACCTGAGCCAAAGGCAGATGCTTAACCAACTGAGCCACCCAGGTGCCCCTAGGATGCTGTACTTTTAAAGTCTAAAATTCACATGCAGGGGATTTGACTACTTAGGAAGATATTTGAACTGATTAGTAGTTCACCTGTAAGACAAGATTCTACAAAATAATCATTTGATAAAGTAAAATAACTTCCCTTTTATGACTCTGGAAATTATATCAAATAGGCTTTGGACTGTGCTATTTAATCCAGACATAATTAACTTAAGGTCCTGGAAGAGCTTGTCCAAAACTTAAGGTGGAGGTGGTTTCCAACTATTTGCTCAAAATGCACATCTGCTCGTAAAAGCTAATTGGTGTTTTCTGTTGATTATGCTAGAATGCTGAGCTTCCTACTGCTGAATTTCAGTCCCATTTGGAGGATATATTACTCAGGCCAGGGATTTAGGAGCAGCTGCCTTGAATTATTATGTCATTTCATTATAATTTTATAAATTATTTGTACAATAAAAGCTGGATTATCTGACATTGCCCTAAGAAGTTCTAGGAATCTTCGGTGTCTCTGATGTGCTACCAAAATAAATCCTTAAGCTAGTTGACTATTAATACTGAAATTCAACCAGTATCAACACATTCTGAAGACATGTCAGAGTCGTCTCAAAGTCTTTAGATAAGCAGAGGAAGGAAAAATAAATAAATCTTTCTCCCAAAATTCAAAAATAAGAGAAGCTTAAGAGATTCATAAGATATTCCTTTTTTAAAGAAATAAAATGTGATTTAGGATACAGTGCTGTTGGATTTTATGCAGGGGATGTGTTCCTGAAGACTTTATATAATTTAAAACATTAATTCCAGACAGAGCCTGACAAAGGGTGGCCTTTATTTTTGCTTATCTTCTAAAGAAGAAATGTCATGTAGCAATACTTAAATGGCATTTACTAAGCCAACTTCTTTTAGAATATATGATTCTTGATTATTTTTTAATTTTGGAGGAATTTCATCGTTTCAAACTTTGCATATTAAGTATGACTTAATATCTTTATAATGCTCTATTTCAAATACAATGAAAAATACATTAAACACGATTACACTACAGAAGAAACAGGAGAAAGTTATAGAAAAGGAAAAGAAACTGAAGGATAGTCATTAAAATAATCTGGTTTAGTTACCAATTATAATTTTTCCTTCATAATATTTGCAGCATATATGACAAAGAACCAATTTGCCTAATAATACACAAAGAATTCTTACAAGTCAACAATAAAAAAGATAAGCTAGTGATATAAATCCTTCTCTCTATAGAATCTTCAGTAAAATCCACTTTACATCCTTAAAAAAAAAGAAAAAAGATAAACTATATTTTTAAAGGGAGAAAAGAAATGAAAAAGTGTTCCATGAAAGAAATACAACCTATAAAGACTGAGAGCCAGTGTTATCATAGGTGGGGATTGGGGGTGGGAGAAGACTTTAATCCCTCTTAATGAGGGTGTAAATTGTTACAACCTCCAAAAGAGGGTGATTGTGGCCATCTATGTGAGAACCAGAAATTTCACTTATGGGAATTTGCCCTAAGGAAATAAAGCCACAAGGAGAAGCAAATGTCCATGAGCATTGTTTACAGGACCCAGGATGTGGCTGCCAGCCTCATCCATGAAGACTGACTCAGGTTTCCCAGGTGCCAACTAGCACACATTACCTGCCCCTTCAGCAGCTCCCACCAGGAATCCAGGCACAAAGAGAACACAGGGATTTCTGCAGCTGCTCTGGGCTGGGTAAGAACACAGGTGAGATGTCACATCTCCCAGTGGCATTTCACTGAAAAATCCTCCAAAGATCGGCCTCTTCACTTGGGCCTCTGGCCAACCCTGTGGCTCCTCCCAAGTCACTATTACTCAGGAAATCTGGTGGCCCTTCTTAAAAAGCCAGGCCCAGGGGCTGGCATTGCCCCCACAGTCATAGCGTACCAGACCACCTCTACCTAGCAGGCAGGACTGCTTGCAATAGCTACTAAGAAGCGGAAAATGTCCCTGGTATTATGTTTGTAACAGTGAAAAACTAGGCCACAAGTATAAATGTGCTCATATAGGGGATTAGACAAATTATGATACAGTCATCCAATGGACTAGCTTTTGAAAGGAATGAGTAGGATCCATTTCAGACTAAAATAGAATGATGTCTAAGAGATACAACTAAAGAGAAAAGACTTGCAGAACAGGATACCTGCCTGCTAGTACACGGAGGTACCCCAATGCCTGAAACAATGTCTCGAACAAAGGCGGTGATAATAGAGCACCTCCTTTGAGGTGCTGACAGCTGAATGGATGCATGTTTGTAAAGAGAAAAATCTAGAAGGTCTACAATCTTGTCTACCATATTCCCTGTAGTCTCCTAGAAGCTGGAAAATTACCTGGTAGCCCGGTAATCCCATAATATGTCTTTAAAAAATACACAACAGTTACAGCAGCTAACCCTGAGAAAAGGAAGACTGCAGGAAGAAGGAAAAGAGGCCACTTTTTACTTTACATGTTCCTATATTCTTTAGCTTTTCTTAAAAGCACGTAACACAATGGTGATCATTTATATAGTAGAGGGAGAGGACAGAAAGCTTGAAGTTTTTAGAAAAATATGGGTAAACAATAGCCAAACTATGGAAAGAGCCCAGATGTCCAATGAAAGATGAATGGATAAAGAAGATGTGGTATATATATACAATGGAATATTATGCAGCCATAAAAAAATGAAATCTTGCCATTTGCAATGACATGGATGGAACTAGAGAGTATTATGCGAAGCGAAATAAGTCAATCAGAGAAAGACAAGTATCATATGATCTCACTCATATCTGGAATTTAAGAAACAAAACAGAGGATCATAGGGGTAGGGAGGGAAAAATAAAACAAGATGAAATCGGAGAGGGAGACAAACCATAGAGACTCTTAATCATAGGAAACAAACTGAGGATTGCTGGAGGGGGAGGAGGAGGGATGGGGTAACTGGGTGATGGACATTAAGGAGGGCGCGTGATGTAATGAGCACTGGGTATGATATAAGACTGATGAATCACTGACCTCTACCTCTGAAACTAATAATACACTATATGTTAATTAACTGAATTTAAATTTTAAAAAAAGAAAAACATGGGTAAAATAAGTGTATGTCCTACAATCTGTTATCCTTCAAATTATTCTCATTTTAACTACGTCACTCCAGCCATTTTGTTCTAGGTCTCTAAGTGATCCAGGACAAACTTACAGTTCGTAACTGTATGACTCCTTGACTATGCCTGTTTACATGAACAATCCTTTCCACATCTATTTCTAGGTCCACAAGGGTAAGTCTTGAGTAATAGGAATTTTGGATACCTAAAAACTCCCATTCCTCCAACACATAAAGTAGCTAAAGCTTTTAATGTGGCATAAATTAATATCCAGGGATGGTATGAAAACGACACTCACGGGTGATGTGGAAAGTGGAGAGTGTCCCTTTTTTACCTTCAGTGAGTGCTGCTGACCCAGTGACAGTGGGAGAAAAGTTGACACGAAATAGAGAAGGATTCCTGGCCCCGCTGCCCCGGTCGGTGGGAGCCATGGACCTTAGGGCATCCCCGTCACAAGTCTGTGAGTCTCTTTAACTCTCCCAGCACCCCACGGAGACTATCTCACCTGCCCTCTCCACCCTTTACCACTGAGGTGCGGCCGAGGTGGGGGGAGGCAAGTTCATCCCTGAGGCGAGAGAGGGGCCAGCCAGAACACATTGGCACAACATTTATTTGAAACCCCATTCTAAATTTGCATTCTACTCAAAACCGTATATCTGCATTTGTTTCTTTCTTTTTTCTTTTTTTTTAGATTTTATTTACTTTTTGAGAGAAAGCACAACAGAGAGGGTCAGAGGCAGAGGGAGAAACAGACTCCCTGCCGAGCAGGGAGCTGATATGGGGCTCAATCTCAGGACCCCGAGATCACGACCTGAGCCAAGGCAGCAGGTAGACACTTAACTGACTGAGCCAGCCAGGCACCCCTGCATTTGCTTCAATATAAAAGTATACAAGTGTTTTCCCCCAAAATCTCCCAAATAAATCCTCTGTTCCGGGAAGATGGAACCTGTGTAGATGGTGGTTTCAAGTACCCCCAGCACACACACACCAACTGAGATTGAGTTGAAAACCTAACGGCAGCCTGTCCTACCTCACCTTCAGCTCAGACTTGATTATCAAAGTCTCCAGGCCATTCCAGGACTCCAGGATTCCTAGGCTTCAGTCAACCACGCACACCATCCCCCCAACACATGGCTGTCCTTATCACTCTTTTTTCTACTCAGAAAGCATAGGGGTCCTCTTATTTCCTTCTGCATTTGGCACAAACTCCTTTGTCGTGTTTTCCTGAATCTCCATAGTTGGACTGCACCCCCCTGGTTCCTGTAGTGCCCACACCTGCTGGTGGTCCCACACTCACAAATGGCCTCTCCATGTATAAACACTACCTGCTTGCTCCCACCTTTATGCCTGGAATTTCTTTCCCACTTACCTCTAAACGTCCAACTCATGTTCTTCCAGACCCAGCTTAAGTTTCCCTTCTCAAATGTAATAATTCCCTGCTCTTCAAGAATGAGGTGACAGCGGCAGTCTATGCTAACTAACAATTTGGCTGGTCGCTTGATTTTTTTCTTGATTTTGGGTCATGCCTTAGCTCTGGTCCCTAAGCCTCCTCTGAAACCATCCCAGTGGCGTGTTTCCTTCTCCCACTCCCCCAACGCCATGCCAAGTCCCTGTGTTGGTCCCTGTCTACCTTGTCCCTCCAGGCCTTCCAATGATCCTGGCCCTGAACCCCAGCCCCATCCTGCTTTCATGTCAGTCCTCCCTGATGCCCACCTATTGCTGCTGCCTGGGACCAGGGGGTCCTGCCCCCTGGCGGGGCACCCTCATGTAGCCTCTTCGTGGTGGGCTCTGGGTTCCAACCTTCCCAGGCAGAGAGAACACTGGTTACTACATTTCTGAATCCTGGACACCTCAACCAAATGAATTAAACTTATGCTGTTTCCAGGTACGTGAATTACGGCAACTCAAAGATGGGCCTATGGAGCCTCTGTTAAAAGAGCACACACAGTGGCTTGGAGTCTGTGGAGGCCTGCTGGGAACAGGACTCCTATAACGCCAAATAATGTCTGGAAGGCTGTGGTCCAAGGCCATTTTTGCTGGCTATAAGCGGGGTCTCCGGAACCAGAGGGAGCACATAGTTCTTCTTAAAATCGAAGGTGTTTATGCTCGAGATGAAACGGAATTCTATCTAGGCAAGAGATGTGCTTATGTGTACAAAGCAAAGAACAACACAGTGACTCCTGGTGGCAAACCAAACAAAATCAGAGTAATCTGGGGAAAAGTAACTCGTGCTCATGGAAACAGTGGCATGGTTCGTGCCAAATTCCGAAGCAACCTTCCTGCTAAAGCCATTGGCCACAGAATCCGTGTGATGCTGTACCCCTCAAGGATTTAAATTTAAAGAAAAGTAAATAAAGGTGTAGATTTGTAAAAAAAAAAAAAAAAAAAAGAGCACACAGTGTACTGGAGAAAACAGTCCAGAAGAGGCAGTGATTTTTCCTGCCTGCCATGTGAGCGTGTCAGTAAAGCAGAAGGGGCAATACTTGACCTGGGCCTCAAAGGGTGTGTTATGATTCCCCAGCCTGAAGTTGGAAAATGGGGGGCTGGAGGGAACATGTGGGGACAGTCCAGACAGAAGAACCTGCCTGAACCAGAGGCATTGAAAACATGAAAGGCCCAAGCCTCTTCAAAATACCAAACATACTAGCTCAGTTCAAGACTGAGTTTGCACTAAATCTTTCCAGTTATGATATGTTTTCCCAGTTCCAGATAAAAGAAAACATTTTAAAGAACAGGGCAGAGCTTGGGCATGTTCTCTTGCAAATCCTTACTGGGGGGTAATAAACCTTATCCTTTGAAAGTAGATCGTTTGTTGTAAATATCCCAAAGTCAATTAAAGGATGACCTAATGATTCATGTGGGTTACCAAACTGGTTCATGCACTATGGAATGAGTAAAAAGTAGACTAAATGAGTCATCTTTATGCTCTATAGACTGAGTAAAAAAGGAAGGACACTGATCTAGGCCCATGAAAGGTCTCAGAAGGCAATTCTTTTAAAGATTTATTTATTTTAGAGAGAGAGCATGTGTGCACATGAGAGGGAGGGGTGGGGAGAGAGGGAGAGGGAGAGAGAGACTCTCAAGCAGACTTTCCACGGAGCACAGAGCCCAACGACGCAGGGCTCCATCCCAAGACCCCGGATCATGACACTCAGTCATCTGTTCCACCCAGGCACCCCGCAGAAGGCAATTTTAAAAGTTAGTGACAACGCAAGAAATATAGGAATTTTCCTAGGTAGTCCCTCTGCTTCTACCTTCACCTTAAATTACTGACCGAAGGGCGCCTGGGTGGCTCAGTTAGTTAAGCATCTGCCTTCGGCTCAGATCATGATCCCAGGGTCCCGGGATCGAGCCCCACATCGGGCTCCCTGCTCAGTGCGGGGCCTGCTTCTCCCCCTGCTCATATTCTCTCTCTCTCTCTCTATCTCTCTATCTCTGTGTCTCGAATGAATAAATTTAAAAAAACTTAAAAAAATAAAATAAAATAAAATAAAATAAAATAAAATAAATTACTGACCGAGCCAAGATCTGTAATCTTTTCCCTGACCACTGAAAGATTCCGTTGTCCTGGCTACCTCATTCCTTTCCTTCGAGTCCCTAACTTAGGTTAGCCATTGATTCTCACCTGGATAAACCAAAGGTGCAACATGATTAACATGTTTTCTGGTTGGGTAGAAGATGGGGGAAGTCAGGTCATCATTTTCTATATTGAAAAAGGTTGGGGCGCCTGGCTGGCTCAGTCAGTGGAGCATGAGACTCTTTTTTTTTTTTAAGATTTTATTTATTTTGGGGCACCTGGGTGGCTCAGTTGGTTAAGCAACTGCCTTCGGCTCAGGTCATGATCCTGGAGTTCCTGGATCGAGTCCCGCATCGGGCTCCCTGCTCGGCAGGGAGTCTGCTTCTCCCTCTGACCCTCCCGACCCTCCCCCCTCTCATGCTCTCTCTCTCTCAGTCTCTCTCTCAAATAAATAAATAAAATCTTAAAAAAAAAAAGATTTTATTTTTGTGAGAGAGAGAGAGAATGCGTGTGAGCATGAGCAGGGGCAAGGGCAGAGGGAGAAGCAGACTCCCTGCTGAGCAAGGAACCTGATGCGGGACTCAATCCCAGGACGCTGGGATCATGACCTGAGCCAAAGGCACTTAACTAACTAAGCCACCCAGGCACCCAGAGCATGAGACTCTTGATCTCAGGGTTGTGAGTTCAAGCCCCATGCTGAGTTTAGAGATTACTTTTAAAAAATTTTTTAATTTTTAAGATTTATTTATTTATTTATTTATTTGACATAGAGAGCACAAGCAGGCAGAGCAGGCAGAGGGAGAAACAGGCTCCCCACTGAGAAGGGAGCCCGATGCAGGGCCTGATCCCAGGACCCCGGGATCATGACCTGAGCCGAAGGTAGACGCTTAACGACTGAGCCACCCAGGCGCCCCAAAAATTTTTAATTTTTTTTAATGTGTAGGGGTGCCTGGGTGGTGCAGACGGTTAAGTGACTGATTTTTGATTTTGGCTCAGGTGGTGATCTCAGGGTTGTGAGATCGAGCTCCACATCGAGCTCAGCATGGGTCTGCTTGAGATTCTCTCTCCTTCTCCCTCTGCTTCTCCCACTGTACTTTCTGTCTCTCTCTCTCTCTCTCAAATAAATAAATCTTAAAAAATAATGTTTAGGGGCGCCTGGGTGTCTCAGTCATTAAGCATCTGCCTTCGGCTCAGGTCATGATACCGGGGTCCTGGGATCGAGTCCCACATCGGGCTCCCGGCTCAGTGGGAAGCCTGTTTCTCCCTCTCCCACTCCCCCTGCTTGTGTTCTCTCTCTCGCTGTCTCTCTCTCTCTCTCTGTCAAATAAATGAATAAAATCTTAAAAATAAATAAATAAATAATGTTTAACTGTTACGTTCTTGCAGGACACATGGAACCGCAGGCTACATTTTACCATGCACATAAACAGTTCACATACTGGAAAATTCTAACACCCTTGTCAGAGTCACAAAAGTATTTCACCCCCCCAGGAATCTGGGGAGGCAGTGCATAGCATATTCCCTCGGGCACCTCCCACAGTGTCACCCAACTTTGTGCAGATGAGCAGCAGTAGCCTCCATACCTCATCTCCCTATCTTGTCCCTGAACCCAGTCCTTCCTCCTCACTACTGCAGGAGTGAGCTTTCTAAGAATCATTCCAGGATTCTTCATTATCTCAGCGTGACAGGCAAGGTTCTCCTGTGCCCTGTTTCTCCCCAACATACTGAAGGAGTACAACTCTTTGTGGAACACACCCTCTCACTCCCTTGTGCCTACATAAAAGCACTGTTACTCCTTCTGCCAGGAAACATGTGAGTCCCCACTCCCTTGCATCCTGCTGAACTCCAGTTCACATTTCAAGGGTCAGCTCCACAGTCTCCTCCTTCATGTTGCCTCTCTCTCTCCTTCAGACCCCAAGCAGCCCTCCCCCCTCACACCCACCACAATGACACAGCACCTAGCTCACCCCTCCCCTGGAGCACCTACTATCTACATTGTCACTGTCGCTGCACTGTCATGGTCGCCCCACCATTCGGTGAGCTCCTGACGGATCAGCCCTAGACCTTTTCATCTTTTTTTTTTTTTGTAAGATTTTATTTATCTATTTGAGAGAGTGAGAGGGCACAGGTTGGGGGAGAGGGGCACGCAGAGAGGGAGAGGCAGGCTCCCCAGATGCGGGGCTTGATCCCAAGACCCTGAGATCATGACCTGAGCCAAAGGCAGATGCTTAACCCACTAGCCACCCAGGCACCCCCCCATAGGCCTTTTCATCTTTATGTCCCCTGCAATGCCTGGGACAAAACACATTCTCAACAAATGTTTGTTGACAGAATAAACAAAAGAATGAAGAGCTCTTAAAATATTTTACCAACAATAGCATCAGGAAAATAAGCACACAGTTTCACAAAGTCACTGCTATTAAGAATAAAATTAGGGGCGCCTGGGTGGCTCAGTCGTTAAGCGTCTGCCTTCGGCTCAGGTCATGATCCCAGGGTCCTGGGATCGAGCCCTCATCAGGCTCCCTGCTCCGCGGGAGGCCTGCTTCTCCTTCTCCTACTCCCCCTGCTTGTGTTCCCTCTCTCGCTGTCTCTCTCTCTGTCAGATAAATAAAATAAAATCTTAAAAAAAAAAAAATTAAAGAAAAAAAGAATAAAATTAATTTTTAAAAATAGTGGCATACTGGGACACCTGGGTGGTTCAGTGGTTAAGCGTCTGCCTTCAGCTCAGGTCGTGATCCCAGGGTCCTGGGATCGAGCCCTGCATTAGGGTCCTTGCTCAGTGGGGAGCCTGCTTCTCCCTCTCCCTCTGCCTGCCACTCCCCCTGCTCATGCGCTCTCTTTCTCTCTCTCTCTGACAAATAAATAAATAAATAAATCTTTAAAAAAAAAAAAGTAAAAATAAAAATAGTGGCATATTTTACTTACACTGGATCTTGCAAAGGAAAAGTCATTTTTTTTAATACAAAGGTTTCAGTGATACCATCCCCTGACTTAAAAAATATTAAAAATGTGTCAGACTTAAACACCTAATAGTCACGACTAATGAAGCCAGAAATTATCACCTTCTTCTTTCTGTTCCAGCCTGGGATAAAGATAGAAATCAGAAGGTATGAAAATCTGATGACTAGCAAGGAGCTGTTTGGAAGAAAAAAAAGTAAGTGTCTGATTTACTGATATCATTCTAAGTACTTAATTGGATATGCATCAAACCAACAAACTGGAAGATTTTCGCCTTCTCTGTCAGCTTTTTCCTTCCTCCTGCGCAGGTCAGCCCAGCCAAAAGCTCATTTAATGAACTTCATCAATGTGCTGGGCAGGCACTGTGCTGCAGTCCGGTCTGAGATGCTTCCCGGATATAACTGCTCTGATGATGCAGGGTTACTTGGGAGCCACCGGGGCCCAGATGGGAGGCACCCAGTCCAGCAAGGAGCACCACCCATTCTCCAAGGAGCTCATTTTGTCACTTTATTAAATCATCAGTAGGCTGCCCTAGACTTCATACTTACTGCTTCCACGGAACTTGCATTTTTTTCAAGATGACCCCAAACAAACCTTTATGAACAGAATTCAGCTCTTTCCCCCAGCTTGACCAATGTTCTATCCTAGCACTTCCCATTCCAACCAAGAGAATCTTGCCATTCCCTAAGCACAATTTGCTCATTCCCAAATTAGTGCCTCTATAAACGCCATCCTCTAGAAAGCGTCTCTCTCAGGCAATCCAATGTATTCTCCTCCTGTAAGTCAGTGGTTCTCATCCAGGGGTGATTTTGCTGCCCAGGGAATATTTGATAATATCTGGAGACATTTTTGGTTGTCAGAACTAAGGGCCGCTACTGACATCTCGTTGCTACTTGATAGAGGCCAGGGACGCTACGAAATATCCTACAGTGCACAGGACAGCCCCCCCACACAAAGAATCATCTGGCCCCAAAGTACCAGTGGTACCCAGATTGAGAAATCCTGCTTTAAGTTAGTCTATTTCAATTCAGAAATATTCCCAAATCAACCATAGCCAACCCTGATTATGCCTTTGCTCTCCACTACCTCAGAATGCATAGAGTGCTCTATATTAGCTCAGATATGATGATAAGAATCATAGAGTCTCGGGGCGCCTGGGTGGCTCAGTTGTTGAGCGTCTGCCTTTGGCTCAGGTCATGATCCTGGGGTCCTGGGATCGAGCCCCGCATCAGGCTCCCTGCTCTGTGGGAAGCCTGCTTCTCCCTCTCCCACTCCCCCTGCTTGTGTTCCCTCTCTCACTGTGTCTCTCTCTGTCAAATAAATAAAATCTTAAAAAAAAAAAAAAGAATCATAGAGTCTCAAGATCAGATACGACTTGAAAGTCACATAGTCTAACCACTTCCTTACCAACTTTGCCTCATGAGCCTCTGTTGCATGTGAAAACCGTGTCTTTCTTCAACTAGATTATAGGCAGTTCCATTAAATCCTTCTATGTTCATGCACTCTGCAAACATTTATTGAGCACCTGCTCTGTACCAAGCAGTATCCTAGGCACTGGGGAATACAGTGATAAACAGACATTATTTCTACCCTTGTGGATCTTAAATTTAGTGGGATAGACATATTTTTTAAAATCATGTAACTTCCACTGTAATAAATGCTCTAATAGGAAGAACATGGTTTACCTGATAACAGAGGCACCTAAACTGATCCAGGGCATCAGACAAAGCTTCTCTGAGGATGGGACTTTTAAACACACATTAGGTACCCCACCAAAAAGGAGAATTACAGACCAATATCCATGATGAACATGGATGCCAAAATTCCACCAAGATACTAGCCAATAGGATCCAACAGTACATTAAAAGGATTATTCACTATGAACAAGTGGGATTTATTCCTGGGCTGCAAGGGTGGTTCAACATCCACAAATCAATCAATGTGATACACCACATTAATAAAAGAAAGGACAAGAACCATATGATCCTCTTAACAGATGCCAAAAAAGCATTTGACAAAGTACCGCATCCTTCCTTGATTAAAACTCTTCACAGTGTAGGAATAGAGGGAACATACCTCAATATCAGAAAAGCCATATACGAAAAGCCCACAGTGAATATCATTCTCAATGGGGAAAAACTGAGAGCCTTTTCCCCTAAGGTCAGGAACACGGCTGGGATGTCCACTCTCAGCACTGTTTTTTTGTTTTTTGTTTTGTTTTTAAAGATTTTATTTACTTGAGAGAGAGAGCAGAGAGGGAGAAGCAGACCCCCACTGAGCTAAAATTAACCACTCAGGAAACGACAGATGTTGGCAGGGATGCAGAGAAAGGGGAACCCTCCTACACTGTTGGTGGGAATGCAAGCTGGTGCAGCCACTCTGGAAAACAGTATGGAGGTTCCTCAAAAAGTTGAAAATAGAGCTACCCTACGACCCAGCAATTGCACTACTGGGTATTTACCCCAAAGATACAAATGTAGTGATCCGAAGGGGCACCTGCACCCCAATGTCTATAACAGCAACGTCCACAATAGCCAAACTATGGAAAGAGCCCAGATGTCCATTGACAGATGAATGGATAAAGAAGATGTGGTATATATATATATGATGGAATACTACTCAGCCATCAAAAAAATGAAATCTTGCCATTTGCAATGACGTGGATAGAATTAGAGGGTATTATGCTAAGCGAAATAAGTCAATCAGAGAAAGACAATTATCATATAATCTCATAGTGGAACTTAAGAAACAAGGCAGAGGATCATAGGGAAGAGAGAAAAAAATAAACGATGAAATCAGAGAGGGAGACAAACCATAAGAGACTGTTAATCATAGGGAACAAACTGACGGTTGCTTGGAGGGGAACTGGGGGGATGGGGTAACTGGGTGATGGACATTAAGGAGGGTGCATGATGTAATGAGCACTGGATATGATATAAGACTGATGAATCACTGACCTCTACCTCTGAAACTGATAATACATTATATGTTTTTTAAAAACCCACATATTAGGCATTCCGTATTTATTAGATAAATAAAGGGGAAGCCTGAAGGATAAATAGAAGTTATCCAGCTAAAGTGTGCAGAGGCAGGGGGGAGACATCAGGGGAGCTGAGTTGGCCATGATGAGTGAGACCTTAAGGTGGAGAAACCACATGGGCCATTAAAGGTTTATGTCTGGAGCCCAGACAGGGAGGCTGGGACCACACCCAGGAAACTCTGACTCCAACATGCTAAGTCAAAAGGAATGGAAGAACCAATAAGAAACTGAGAAGGGGAGGCCAGAGATACAGGCAGAAAACCAAGAAAGCTTTTCAAGAAAAGGACAGCCAACTTGCAAGACTGACCAGGAGGCCCATCCTCTTGCTGTCCACATCTCCTCAGCACTAGGAAGTGAAGAGCCTAAACTAATTATACAGGCATCCTATAGGATGAACAAAGTACTGCTTTTATATTTTGAATTAGTGTAAAATCTTTTCCTGATGAATTTTCTACTTCAAAATTAACCACATTGATGTGAGTATCAATCAGAATTAGATTTTGTGGGTGTTTGCATTTATGACACTCAAATTTATCAGGCTCATTTAAAAAAAACAAAGTCTACCTAATTTTAGATTCTTTTCAGGCCTTAGTGTCACAGTGTTCTACAGGTTAGGGCATCAGTGAGAAAGAGTTTGAGGCTAGCATCTCAGTAGCTTAATAAATAAAGATGCATCTGGCAACATACAATTAGACCTTGATAATTTGTGCTAGTGAGGGGTAGGAATTCATGAATAAAATTAATGGAATCTAAAACCCTAAGTTCAACCTTTTTTCCAATTAAATACTTACATTTTTAAAAATTGCTAAATAGCAAAACTGACAGTAATCTCATTCTCAGTTCCCTTTCACCCTGATCTGGAAGGGATGAAGCTGCTAAAAAGCCATGGAGGTGGGGAAAAATTAATAAGGTGCCCAGATAACCTAGAAATTCAGAAATCAACTCCTCAATAATGTTAAGTATAGCAACCTCTTATTGTATAACATTAGATCCCCAAAGAGTACTTTCATTTCTATTTTTTTTTTATTTTTTTAAGATTTTATTTGAGAGAGAGAGTGAGCACGAGTCAGGGGAGGGGCAGAGGAAGAGGGACAAGCAGACCCCGCTGAGCAGGGAGCCCAATGTGGGGCTTGATCCCAGGACCCTGAGATCATGACCTGAGCCAAAGTCAGACACTTAATTGACTGAGCCACCACGTGCCCCTCCATTTCTGATTCTTTCAGAATGAGTTTTCATTGAGTACCCAATATAAGACATGCTAGAATTATGAGACGAGAAAGACAGTATCTTGCCCTGAGACTCCACCAGAGAGGCTAAATGCAATAGGTCTAACAGAATGATGAACAAAATGGTAGAAGCACAGAGAAGGGAGTAAGTCATTCCAACATGTGTGGCAGATGGGAAAGGAGATCACAGAGGGCTTCATGGAAGATGGTGGGAGGTAAGGGAAGAGCATTCTGGGTAAAGGAAGAACAGGAGCAAGACCTTTCAGTTACTCTGTGAGCCCAAGATAAAAACTCGTGATTAATATGGCTTAAACGTGCAGATGCATAAGGTAAATGGTGGAAGAATGAATAGGAAAACCTGTTAGAGTCAAAACATAGAAAGTCTTGAAGATCTTGAGTATGGACTGTATTTTTCATGAAAATGGGGAAGCTTTCTGAGAACTGAAGTGCCAAGATCGGGTTTGAGTTAGAAATAAAATTGTGGCAGCAATATAAATCGTGGATTTAGGATAAGAGAGATGGAAGCAGGAAAAACCCCATTAGGAAGTTATTGAAATGACCAAGTTCAGGATTGCCCAACATGTTCCAAGGAATACTGGTATTCTCAAAAGAAAGAGGTGGGGGGGTGGGTCCTTCTTGGACAGTTATAATGCACATTAGCATATTAGCTGCTCTTAGAAGTCCTTTGTTCAACCCAGAGGGTCCCAAACGTAGTTGACCAAAGCATCTCTGCTGTTATGGTGACGGTTGTTATAGAACACCTATTAATACCGGGCAAGGCACTAAGGTATAAAACAGAAAACAATATGGGTGTACTAGAAGATTAAGTTGAGGAAATCTCCCAGAAAGAACAAAATGACAAAGAGATGGACAATAGATGTACTATATGGTGGTTAACTGAACATAATTAAAAAATTTTTTAAAAAGAGATGGACAATACTTATCCTGGCTGGAATAAAGACAAACAGATGAACAAACTTTCATCCATTCATTTTCTAAATAAAACCTCAGAGAATAAGAAAAAATCCAGAAGGCCCTACATCTGACAAAAGATCCTGAAAGAGAAGAGAGCCTAGTGGGAGGGAAATTATAAAGAAATAAAACACTTCTACAGCTGAAGATCCAGAATGAATGGGCCATCTGAGTGACCCACTCTACAGATTAAAAACAACAACAGCAACTAAACTAAAGACACATCACTGTGAAATTTCAGAATATCATGGGAAAAAGAAGAGGGGTAGAATACGGGCTGTTGTAGGTTAGGTAACCCCAGAAGCACACCTTGAACCTGAGTACAAGTAGTTTATTTGGGAGATGATCCAAAAAAAAACCTTAGTAGGGAAGCAGTGAGACAGAGAGAGAAAGAAGCTTTAATGTGGACAACTGTGTGCCACAGGGATCTTTTGGAGACAGTGTAGAACACACTTCAGAGCTGTCCCACCCAAGGGGTACTAACCACCCACTCCTGTAATCATTGGTTGCAGGCTACTCTGAAGCCATTAAATCTGCCTGGCACTTCATCATGCAGTAGGCATGGGCCTTGCGGGCTCCAAGCACTAGAGAAAGCAGAGCTTTCTGAGGCAGAGCTTCCCAGGCATGTACAGGGAGAAGCATTTAGAATGAGGGGAAAGGGCATAGTGGAGGGGTTACAAATGGGCACTAACAGTATCTGCCTCCTCATGTACAAAGAAATCAAAATGGCATCTGATAGCAACCCCAGATACTAGAGTACAGACAACAATGCCCTTAAAATTCTTAATGACAATTATTTCTCATCAAAATTATTTTAAAATATTTCATTTAGGGGCGCCTGGGTGGCTCAGTCGTTAAGTGACTGCCTTCGGTTCAGGTCATGATCCAGGGTCCTGGGATCGAGCCCCACATCGGGCTCCCTGCTCAGCAGGAAGCCTGCTTCTCGCTCTCCCACTCCCCCTGCTTGTGTTCCCTCTCTCGCTGTGTCTCTCTCTGTCAAATAAATAAATAAAATCTTTAAGATAAAAAATAAAATATTTTATTTATTCATTTGAGAGAGAGTGAATGAGAGAGAGGGAGACAGAGCACGAGCCAGGGGAGTGGGCAGGGGAGGGGCCAGGAGGAGAAGGACAAGCAGGCTTCCCGCAGAGCGGGGAGCCCGACGCGGGGCTCAATCCCAGGACCCTGAGATCATGACCTGAGCTGAAGGCAGACGCTTAACCAGCTGAGCCACTCAGGTGCCCCTCTCATCAAAATTCTTAACTGGCCAAACTTTCTTTTTTTTTTTTTAAAGATTTTATTCATTTATTCATGAGAGACAGAGAGAGAGAGAGAGAGAAGCAGAGGGAGAAGCAGGCTCCTAAGGAGGAGGGACCCCGACGCGGGACTCGATCCCAGGACCCTGGGACCATGACCTGAGCCGAAGACAGACGCTCAACCATCTGAGCCACCCAGGCGCCCCTGGCCAAACTTTCTTACATATTAGGTCCCATATACCCTTTCTCAGAAATATATACTCTAGCAAAAAAAATGAGGGATTAAACCAAAAATGATTAAGACATAGAATCCCAGAAGCAAGATCCAACAAAGGAGAGAAATAAAGAGAATTCCCCATACTATGGCAAAAGGGAAGTCCCAGAATGGCAAGTGTATGATGGAGCTATAGAGAGATAGAGTAAGATGAAGGATTCCAGGAACGTGGTTTCTAGGAAAACCTAGAAGGGATAGGTTAGATTATCTGACAGGTTTGACCACATGGAATGATTCATTGAAAAGCAGTTAAAGATGTGGGAAGACTTGCTTAGATGTTCAAGAAAATTAAGCAAATGAATAAAGGTAATTTTTATTTATTTTTTAAGATTTTATCTTTAGGGGCACCTGGGTGACTCAGTGGGTTAAGCTGACTCTTGTTTTTGGCTGAGGTCATGATCTCAAGCCCCACATAGGACTCCGCACTGGGTGTGGAGCCTGCTTAAGATTCTCTCTCTCTCGGGCGCCTGGGTGGCTCAGTTGGTTGGGCGGCTGCCTTCGGCTCAGGTCATGATCCTGGAGTCCCTGGATCGGGTCCCGCATCGGGCTCCCTGCTCAGCAGGGAGTCTGCTTTACCCTCTGACCCTATCCCCTCTCATGTGTTCTCTCTCATTCTCTGTCTCTCAAATAAATAAATAAAATCTTTAAAAAAAAAAAAAAGATTCTCTCTCTCTCTCCTCCTCTGCCCCTCCCCCCCTCAAAAAAATACATTATAAGATTTTATTATTTATTTATTTTAGAGAAAGCACATGTGCACGCACTCACAAACAGAGTGGGTGGGGGGGGGGTTCTTTGTTGCTCTAGGTCTTTGTTGACCAGATAGAAAGTAAATGCTATTGTCTAAAGTTGATGAATCAAGAACCCATGGTATAAGCATATCATATAGGTAGGAGAAGTAAATACCAGAAAAAAACAGCTAAATTGGAAGGAGGTGTCTCTAGGTACAACATCATAGCTGGAGGAGGGAAACACTGGTTTTGTGTACGTTAGTATTATTCTTAAAACAGTTTATATATTAACGATAAAAACTAAAATTTAAAAATTCCCAAATTTTTTTTAAATTCCAAGATTTGCAATGATAAAGGGCAAAATTTTAGGCATTTAAGACGGAGATCATTCTTTTATTCAAGACACATTGGCAAAGGACACTTTTCATGCAAGTCTAGATCATCTGTATAATAAATCTCTCTTGAGAGCTCCAGGTAAAAGCTAACAAAGGCACAAAGTATATTTTGACAGACTATGATCCTCCCTATGAATTATTTATCATGTTATTATATAGCAGAAACCTGCCTTGGCAACAGGTGTATTATGGTCATGCTACAGAAGCACATGGTTAATAAGCAGGGACCACGATATCTGATTTGATAAAATCATTCTGAACCAAAAGCTGAAACTTGAAAGCTGAAGTTACTTCATAAAGCAGCTTACTACAGTAAAAAGAGAAAGATCCCTCTGGTCCTAGTACCTAGAGCCCCACGAAAGCTGGCATTTCTTCATATGCATAGGAGCCCTGGGTTAAGCACACCCCACCTGGCAATTTAAAAACCTAAGAATGGGGCATCTGGGTGGCTCAGGTAGTTAAGTGTCTGCTTTCAGCTTGGGTCACTATCCCAGGGTCCTGAGATCAAGCCCCACATCGGGCTCCCTGCTCAACAGGGAGCCTGCTTCTCCCTCTCCCTCTGCCTGCCACTACCCCTGCTTGTGCTCTCTCTCTCTCTCTCTAATAAATAAATCTTTAAAAATAAAAAAATAGGGGCGCCTGGGTGGCTCAGTCGTTAAGCATCTGCCTTCAGCTCAGGTCATGATCCCAATGTCCTGGGATCGAGCCCCGCATCGGGCTCCCTGCTCAGCGGGAGGCCTGCTTCTCCCTCTCCCACTCCGCCTGCTTGTGTTCCCTCTCTCGCTGTCTCTCTCTCTGTCAAATAAATAAATAAATTCTTTAAAAATAAATAAATAAATAAATATAATAAAAACCGAAGAAGAAGTGATTCGGTTTGAGGGCCTGTGACTCATGTTAGGAGTGCCTGGCTGGCTCAGTGGGAAGAGCATGTGAGTTTGAGCCCCACACTGGGTGTATAAAGATTACTGAAAAAAAAAAAAATTTTTTTTTTTTTAAAGTGACTCATGCTGACTGCTCCTACAATAATACAGACAGATTACACACCCAGTGAAGGTGGTTTAAGAGGCTAAGAGTTCATCTAAATATGATACTACTTCTTTTAAACTCAGTGGGTTGACAAATCCATGACTGTTGCTTACCTATCTGCATTTTATTTAAGGATGTTCCAGGAGAGAGCATGGTCACACTTCCCCAGGGCAGCTCAAGCCAGGAGCCACCGCTGGTGCCCCTCCTCCACAGCTAAAGGACAGGAGGTGTTTTTAAAGGCCTGGGCCAGAGATTCTGCAAGAAGCTCAGAATATGAGTTAAGGCTCTGCATGAAGACTCTGGGTTAGCTGCTTTTGACACATAGGCAAATGACTCACCTATCCTCCTCCTTCACTGATTAAGCAACAGGGGGAGTCAAAAGCACTCTTACAGTCCTTGGGATTCTGGAGACACACTGCTCAGAAGAGAGGTAGCCCTTGCTACCTCCACCTTCCATATGTTGAAAGAGTGACAGATTGGTGAAAACTTGGAGGTGAGCCATCCTGATGATTCATGTGTGAATTCACTCAACGTCATGTGCCAGGAACTGGCCGTCCCAAGGTAATCGTTGAAAGGCTCAGTTCTCGAGAAGCTCACAGCCCAAACACAGAACAGGTGAGGACACACATCTCCTTACGAGTGCAGAGGTAAGCAGCTGATGCCAGGAATAGTGCAGGCACAGGCCTCACTGAGGAGAGCCTGCCTTCATCGGACCCCTCTGCCTTTTGTCTACAGATCCTGTTTTATTGTAATGTGAGCACTGAAAAAGCCCAAGTTTGGTATGGGGCGCCTGGGTGGCTCAGTTGGTTAAGCGACTGCCTTCGGCTCAGGTCATGATCCTGGAGTCCTGGGATCGAGTCCCGCATCAGGCTCCCTGCTCGGCAGGGAGTCTGCTTCTCCCTCTGACCCTCCTCCCTCTCATGCTCTCTGTCTCTCATTCTCTCTCTCTCAAATAAATTAAAAAAAAAAAAAAGCCCAAGTTTGGTAGGACTGTGAAAATTTAAAATCTGCCTTGCCATTGCCCAGGCTAGGGTAACAGTTACAGATGAAGGCAGCCAGAAAATAAGAGAAAAGTATCTCTCCCAAGGACACATTATAGCTCTTAAAGTATCAAAACCCCTTCTTTGGGTGACTACTGCTTTCCACCTCACTGAAGCTTTTGTTCTCTTTAGAGATTAGATAGATTATCAGAATCATAGATTATCAGAAATTTTGCTCTTTGGGGCGCCTGGGTGGCTCAGTCGGTTAGGCGTCTGCCTTCGGCTCAAGTCATAATCCCGGAGTCCAGGGATCAAACCCCACATTGGGCTCCCTGCTCAGCAGGGAGTCTGCTTCTCCCTCTGCCCCTCCCCCCACTTGTGTTCTCTCTCACGCTCGTTCACATGCTCTAATAAATACATAAATAAATAAAATCTTTAAAAAAAATTTTTGCTATTTAAAATTTTATCAGTAAAAAGGAAACATCCATTCCCGGACACAGAGAAACAGTCTTGATTTACAACCTAGGTGCAAAGCTTCAGAAAAGGGGTTGTGGATGCAGCATTCCACATCTAAACTCTATGGTTTCCAAGAAAACAACACAGCAGTTTAGAACTAACATTGATCCCTTTACATGAGTCTGTTTTGCTTCTAGCCTATCAAAATACTGCTTTATTTAAATTTTATTTCCGGGGCGCCTGGGTGGCTCAGTCATTAAGCGTCTGCCCTCGGTTCAGGTCATGATCCCAGGGTCCTGGGATCGAGCCCCGCATCGGGCTCCCTGCTCAGCGGGAAGCCTGCTTCTCCCTTTCCCACTCCCCCTGCTTGTGTCCCCTCTCTCGCTGTGTCTCTCTCTGTCAAATAAATAAATAAATAAATAAATTTTATTTCCTCCCTTCCCCCAAATCTTATATTAACTCTTATCTTTTGTTTGGTCCTCTGGTGTGTAGCCTCCCCCATTGCAATGGGTTAATAAACCTGACTTGGTCAGATTATAGGTCTGTAGATGGGCTAGGACAGCATCAAATCTGTGAGAACCTTGTTGATATCCAAAACGCCATTATAACACTCTAGATAGCATAGTATTTGGAGTAATTAGCAAATTCATACCTGACGTGTAGTTTCTTAGTAAATATAGTCATTTGGTAGCTTGAAATTTGGTCCTGTACTTGGATTACGGTGATTGAAACCTGAAAATAGCATTTTAAGAATGTTAAAGTCTACTATAAAAAAAAAAGAAAGAAAGAAAGAAAAAGATATATGGAAAACTTGCATTCAGACCAAAGAATTTCCCAAAGAAGAGTTTGGTCAAACAGAGAGTTAACAGCCTCGAAGGGCTGCATTCCGGGCCAGTGGATACTAATGCCCTAGGACTCAGCTCCTGGGCGGTGCGGTCCCTAGTCCTTCCTCTTCTATACTCTGGTGGCGCCTGCTGTTACACTGCTGCCATGGCACCCATCACACAATACCGTGATTGCTGGTTACCTGCTTCCCCGACTCATCTCGTCTCACTCAACTCGTTGACAGCAGGCCTGTCACTGACCTGCAAATTCCTAGCACCCGGCACAGTCCCTGCACGTGGAAGGAGCTCAGTTACCGGTGAGTAGACAAAGCAATGCAAGAAAGGAAGATTGGAAGAAAGAAAACCAGTTGGCAGGCAGTTGTAATGGTCCACAAAGAATGAAAATGACCTGCACTCAGTGTGACTAGAAGGAAAAGATAGATGAATATGGGCCATTTGAGAGTGAGACGAAAAAAAGACTTGTTGGGGCGCCTAGGTGGCTCAGTCAGTTAAGCACCTGCCTTTGGCTCAGGTCATAATCCCAGGGTCCTGGGATCGAGCCCCGCAGCGGGCTTCCTGCTCAGCGGGAGGCCTGCTTCTCCCTCTCCTTCTGCCCCTCCCGCTTTGCGTGCTCCTGCACGATCTCTCTCTCTTTCTCTCTCTCTCTCATTCTTGCTCTCAAATAAGTAAAATAAAATTTAGAAAGATCTGTTAACTAAGGGGAAGTGTGAAACAAAGAAAAAGGAATCACCATGAAGGTGTTTAACTTCTAAACCTACACAGCTAGGAGGCGGGTACCACAACCGGCATAAAGGAATCCTAGGGCAACCGGTTTGTGCAGCTTTAGAGAGGCAGGTTTTGTGAGGTCCTCAAAAAATCCACTATGCTATTGCACATTCAGAATGAGAGTCAAGGCTCAAAACAGACTGGGGAGCCACTGGCATTGAGGCTGAAACTATTTAAAATGTGGATGAATTCTCTGAGGAAGAGACTATGCTTTGAATAGTTGAAGGACTGAAACCTGGAGAACGCAAAGGCCTAGAGGAACGGAAGAAGAAAAAAGGTAGCAAAGAAGAATGTGTTCGTGGAGAAGCGAGGCTGTGCAATATCCCAGACACCAGTGGAGAAGTACTGCCTGCAGATGAGAGGCAGAAAACCCAAGAGAATCACCTGAGAAACTATTAGAACTCAAAGCTCAGCAAGGTGGTGGGTTACAGAATCCAGCAAGCAATTGCCTGCAACAATCAATGGCTTTCCTCCAACTACAACCTGTTAGAAAACATAATGGACAAAAGATCCCATTTGCAATAGCAAACAAAACAAAACAAAAATATCTAGGGATAAACTTTGAAAATGTGTGGGGCTTTTGTGAATTTACAAAAACTGAAAGAGGATCTTAATAATGAGAAGGCTTGGTAAATGGGAAACATGAAATGTCAGTGACCTGACACTGTATACATTTAATGTATATACTTGATATCGTGTATACATGTATTACTTTATATGTATACATTTAATACAATTTCAAGCCAAAATAAATTCCAGGTAGACCAACGAAATATATGAAAAACAGATAAAACAAGTATAAAAGAGGGAAAAAAGGGTAGAAAATTTTTCCAGCCATAAGCCCAAAGGCTGTACTACAGAAAAAATGTTTGCTTGCTAGATAGGATTCTGAACAAACCATGATTCCTAGAGCCCAAGCATCCCAGCCTTGAAACTGTCCTCCTCAGTCCTTGGATCTGTGGTAAGGCCATTGCAATTTTTCTTCCCCTTAGCTCAAAACATTTCCATCCCCTGTGCAGATGCATCATCTGTAAGTATCCATCAATGCTCTCCACAATCTTGCTGTAAGCAAATCCACACTGCACATCCTCACATTTCACAACCCCTCTCAAAGTCTTGTAATACAGCAAACCCTTAGCCCTGGCTAAGAAATGAGACCAAGAGGAAAAAAAAAAAAAAACGACCAGGCCATGTTTGGCACTGATAAGCCAAATTTCCACACCTGGAGTGTGTTTGGGGCTAGCGTTGTTCCAGCTCTAGAAGTAGAAGAAACACACCCCACCTGACCAAAAGCAGAGGAAAGATAGTAGCAGGTGTCTGTATTAGGATGAATGTTTGAATGTTCTTGGGCTTGCTTTTTCCTTGACATGTTTTTTCTTTTATCATGGTAAGTATGCTCTTTAATCCATCCCCATCCCCTATTGCTATCATCCCCCCATCCACCTCCCCTCTGGTAACCATCAATTTGTTCTCTATAGTTAAGAGTCTATTTCTCAGTTTGTCTCTCTTTTTTCTCCTTTGCTCATCTGTTTTGCTTCTTAAATTCCACATGAGTGAGATCATATGGTATTTGTCCTTCTCTGACTTATTTCGCTTAGCATTATGCTCTCTAGCTCTATCTGTGTTGTTGCAATTAGTAAGATTTCACTTTTTTATGGCTGAATAATATTCCATTATCTAAATATACCACCTCTTCTTTTTTTTTTTTAAATTGCGACTGCATGTAACTTCTATTTTTTTTTTTTAAGATTTTATTTATTTGACAGAGAGAGACACAGCAAAGGAGGGAACACAAGCAGGGGGAGTGGGAGAGGGAGAAGCAGGCTTCCCACCGAGCAGGGAGCCCGATGCGGGGCTCGATCCCAGGACCCTGGGATCATGACCTGAGCCGAAGGCAAACGCTTAACGACTGAGCCACCCAGGTGCCCCTATACCACCTTTTCTTTACCCATTCATCTACTGATGGACACTTGGCCTGCTTCCATAGTTTGATGACTGTAAATAATGTGGCCATAAACATAGGGGTGCGTGTGTTCAATTAGTGTTTTTGTATTTTGGTGGTAAAAACCCAGTAGTGTGCTTGCTGGATCACTGAGTAGTTCCATTTTTAACTTTCTGAGGTAACTTCATACTGTTTTCCACAGTGGCTATACCAGTTTGCATTCCCACCAACAGTGCATGAGGGTTCCTGTTCTTCTATATCCTTGCCAACACTTGTTGTTTCTTGTGTTGTTGATTTTAGCCATTCTGACAGGTATGAGGTGATACCTCATTGTAGTTTTTATTTGTGTTTCCCTGATGATGAATGATGTGCATTTTTTCATGTGTCTGTTGACAATGTGTATGTCTTCTTTAGAAAAATGTCTGTTCATGTCTTCTGCCCATTTTTAATTCAATTATTTATTTCTGGGGTATTAAGTTGTATCAGTTCTTTATAAACTTTGGATACTAACCCTTTATCAGAGATGTCATTGCAAATATCTTCTCCCATTCAGTAAACTGCCTTTAGTTTTCTTGATTGTTTTCTCTTGCTGTGCAGAAACTTTTTATTTCGATGTAGTCCCAATAGTTTATTTTTGCTTTTATTTCCTTTGCCTCAGGAGACACATCCAGAAAAATGTTGCTGCTGCGGCCAATGTCAGAGAAATTACTGCCTGTGCCCTCTTCAAGGATTTTTATGGTTTCAGGTCTCACATGTAGTTGAATTTTTGTGTAGGGTAAAAGAAAGTCGTCCAGTTTCATTCTTCTGTGTGTTGCTGTCCAGTTTTCCTGACACCATTTGTTGAAAAGACTGTCTTTTTCCATTGCATGTTCATTCCTCCTTAGCCAAAGATTAATTGACCATATAATTGTGGTTTATTTCTGGACTTTCTATTCTGTTCTATTGATCTACATGTCTATTTTTATGCCAGCACCACACTGTTTTAATTACTACCGCTTTGTAATATAACTTGAAATCTAGAATTCTGATGATTCCAGTTTTGTTTTTTCTTTTTCAGGATTGCTTTGGCTATTCAAGGTCTTTTGTGGTTCCATACAAAATTTTAGGATTGTTTGTTCTGTGGAAAATGCTGTTGGTATTTTGATAGGGATTGCATTAAATGTATACATTCTTTTGGGCAGCAGACATTTTAATAATATCTGTTCTTCTAACTCATGAGCATGGAATGTCTTTCCATTTCTTTGCATCATCTTGAATTTCTTTCATTGGTGTTTTATAGTTTTCAGAGTACAGGTCTTTCACCTCTTTGGTTAAGTTTATTCCTTGATATTTTCTGGTGCAACTGTAATGGGATTGTTTTCTTCATTTCACTTTCTGCTGCTTCATTACTAATGTATAGGAACGCAACAAATTTCTTTAGACTGATTTTGTATCCTGCAATTTCATTGAATTCATTTGTCAGTTCTAGTAGTTCTTTGGTGGAGTCTTTAGGGTTTTCTATATGTAGTATCATGTCATCTGCATACAGTAAGAGTTTTACTTCTTCATTACCAATTTGGATGCCTTTTATTTCTTTATGCTGTCTGGTCATTGTGGCTAAGAATTCTAGGACTATGTTGAATACAAGTGGTGAGAGTGGGCATCCTTGTCTTGTTCCTGACCTTAGGGGAGAAGCTCTCAGTTTTTCACCATTGAGTATGACATTGGCTGTGGATTTTTTTTTTAAAGATTTTATTTATTTATTTGAGAGAGAGAATGAGAGAGAGAGCATGAGAGGGGGAGGGTCAGAGGGAGAAGCAGACTCCCTGCCGAGCAGGGAGCCCGACGCGGGACTCGATCCAGGGACTCCAGGATCATGACCTGAGCCGAAGGCAGTCGCTTAACCAACTGAGCCACCCAGGCGCCCTGGCTGTGGATTTTTCATATAAGACTTTTATTATGCAATATTATGAGATTGGGTGCGGACCTGAGAGGAAGACAAAAAGGAAGCTCTGGACTTTGTTTCCTTTTAACAAAGAAGCCCATGGAGGGAAGCAGGTGGAGGCCTAGACTACACAAATATCCTACCCTAGACCTTAGTAAAGTTACTAAATTCATAAAATGCTTAGTCTGAGTAAAGTGTGTGTGTGTGTGTGTGTGTGTGTGTGTGTGTAAAACTGCATAGGGTAAAATCAACAAGAAAAACCAAGAAGTAGAAAGAAACTAGGGACAGTATTGCCAAGAATTCACTGAGCAGGTGAAAGACTTCCAACTGCCTAAAGCAGAATCCAGGATAAATTTACTAGAATCTCCAAGGTCAGGGACTCTTTATCTCAGGGTCATGAGTTTGAGCCCCACATTGGGTGGAGATTACTTAAAAATAAAATCAACCAACGAATCAATCAATATGAACAGACCGTTCACCAAAGATGGCAAATAAGCATAAAAAAAGATGACCAATATCAATTAGTTATTAGGGAAATGCAAATTGAAGCCATAATGAGAAATCTCTATATACCCAATAGAATGGCCACAGTTAGGGGCACCAGTAGAGCGTTCAACTCTTAATCTCAGGGTTGTGAGTTTGGGCTCCCCATTGGATGTAGATTTTACTTAAACATAAAATCTTTAAAAAAAATGGCTACAATTAAAAAGACTGACTATATCAAATGTTGAAGATGTGCAGCAGTTGAAACTCTAGTACATAGCTGGTAGGAATGCCAAATGTTGCAATCACTTTTGAAAATAGTTCAGCAGATTCTTAAAAAATTAAATATATACCAACCATACAACCTAGCTGGCCATCCTACTCTTAGATTTACCAAAGAGAAATGAAGGCATGTGCCCATACAAAGATTTGTACATGAATATGTATAGCAGTTTTATTTGTAATAGCCAATAATTGGAAATAATCCAAGTGTCTATCAACAGGTGATGGATAAACAAATTGTAATATAATTCATGAGAAGTTCAGGGATGACTGGGTGGCTCAGTCAGTTAAGCATCTGCCTTCACCTCGGGTCATGACCCCAGGGTCCTGGGATCGAGTCCCACATTGGGCTTCCTGCTCAGCGGGGTGTCTGCTTCTCCCTCTCCCTCTGCCTGCCACTCCCCCTGCTTGTACTTTCTCTCTCTCTGTCAAATAATCTTTAAAAATAATAATAATAATTCATAAGAAATTCAAACAATAGAATACTACTTGGCAATAAAAAGGAACATTTATACATGCAACAATATGGATAAATGTCAAAATAAGTAGGCTAAGTGAAAAAAGTCAGACAAAGAGTTCTATTCATGTAAAATACTGGAAAATGCAAAAATGCAAACTATAGTGACAGATCAGTGGTTGCCTGGGGTGGGGGGCTGTTGGGACAAAGAAATGGATAACCAAGGGGCATAAGGAAACTATTTGGGATGATAGGTATCTTTAATACCTTGACTGTGGTGATAGTTTCATGGATATATACATATGTCAAAATTAATAAAAGTGAACGCTTTAGTATGCAATTTATTGTACATCATTTATACCTCAATAAAGCTATAAAAACATTAAAAATATGCCAACCAAGGCGTGCCTGACTGGCTCAGTCAGTAGAAAAATATGACTCTTGATGTTGTGGTTGTAGGTTCAAGCCCCATGCTGAGTGTAAAAAAAAATCTTTTAAAAATTTTAAAAGAAAATTTAAATATGCAAAGCAAATCCAGAAATATATAAAAACTATAATATGAACCTAAAACTATTCTAAAAAATTATCTATTAAAAAAAACTAGGGGTGCCTGGGTGGCTCAGTCAGTTCAGGGTCCTACTCTTGATCTCAGCTCATGTCTTGATCTCAGGGTTGTGAGTTCAAGCTCTGCTGGGTGTGGAGCCTATTTAAAAATAAAAAATAATAATAACAAATAATAAAAATTGTAATTGTGCCAGGAGCGGGTTCCCAAGATAACACCCAGGTTCACTGGTTCATAAGAAGGACTCACAGGATTCAGCATATAGTCACGCTCGTGGCTATGATTTACTACCGTGAAAGGGTACAAAGCAAAATAGGCAAAGGAGAAAGGCACATGAGCAAAGTCCAGAGGAAAGAAGGCACAAGCTTCTAAGAGTCACTGAGTGGAATCATCAGGACACACTTAATTCCCCTAACAACAAGTTGTGACAACATGTGTGAAATGTTCTCTACCAAGGAAGCTCATTAGAGACATGGTTCCCAAGGTTTTTATTTGGGGTTGGTCACATACGTACCCTCTGCCTAGCAGTACAAAATTCCAGACCCTCTGAAGGAAAGCAAGTGTTTAGCATAAATCACATTGTTTATACAAACAGTTTAGGCAGAGTGAGCCATTCTTATCAGTTAGGGTGTTAGAACCTTCCCAAAATTCCTGGTTCCCAGATGCTAGCCAAGAAATAACCTGGTAAGCAGGCCTTTCAAAGGATAACAGTCAGGCCAGCTATGTTAACTCTTTTCCACACAAAACTATAAACTAGTTGAATTTATCCCAGAAATGTAAGGGTAGTTAACATTTATAAAATCTATAAATAACATTCCCTAATCAAAAGAAACTAATCATTTTAATAAACAGAGAATGTATTTGATTAAATTCAATACACATTAATTATAAAAACTTCTAGCCAAGCATAATTAATCTGATAAAATATATCCACCAAAAAAAAAAACTACAACAAACATGATTTCTTTTTTTTTTTTTTTTTAAGATTTTATTTATTTATTTGACACAGAGAAAGAGAGAGACAGAGCACAAGCAGGGGGAGCACAAGCAGGCTCCCAGCTGAGCAGGGAGCCCAATGCAGGGCTCCATCCCAGGACCCTGGGCTCATGACCTGAGCCCAAGACAGATGCTTAACCAACTGAGCCACCCAGGCGCCCCTATAGCAAACATGATTTCTTAAAACATTAGAAGCAGGGGCGCCTGGGTGGCTCAGTCGGTTAAGCAGCCAACTTTTTGTTTCAGCTCAGGTCATAATCTTGCAGTCATGAGATTGAGCCCCATGACCAGCTCTGCAATCCACATGGAGTCTGCTTCAGATTCTGTCTCCCCCTCCCTCCAGCTTGCTCTTTCTCTCCCTCTCTCTCTCTCTCTCTCAAATAAATAAAATAAAATCTTAAAAAAACAAACATTAGAAGCATACTCTTTAAGTCAGGGACAAACAGGAATGCTTATAATCACGCACCTTGGTGGCTCAGTTGGTTGAGCAACTGCCTTCAGCTCAGGTCGTGATCCTGGAGTTCCGGATCGAGTCCCACAATAGGCTCCCTGCTCAGCGGGGAGTCTGCTTCTCCCTCTGGCCCTCCCCCCTCTCATGTGCTCTCTCTCTCTCATTCTCTCTCTCTCAAATAAATAAATAAATCTTTAAAATTAAAAAAAAAAAAAGAATGCCTACAATCAATGCTTCTATTCAACATTTTACTGGAGATCCTCACCAGTCCAGTAAGAGAAAGAAATAAAAGGTATAAGGATTGGAAAGGAAAAAAGAAATGCCATTATGCATAGATGATAGAGTTGTCTACCCAAAAAAAAAAAAAAGCCAAGACAAAAGTTTAGGAACACAAGAGTCAGCAGATGACTGAATATAAGATTGATTTATAAAATCAATTGGCTTTAAACGGACAAATTGTACAGTATATGAATTATATCTCAATACAGCCATTATGTTTTTTTAAATCAATTAGGGCTGGTGAGTATAGAGCTTTGGTGAGTGGGGACTATGTGACTGAACATTTATAGCTTGTGCTAACAACAGGAATGGCTTTGCGTCTCATCCAAAAGCAAATACCAGATTTTTTTTTTAAATACAGCAACTGTACTGAGATATAATTCATACACCATACAACACACCATTAAAGCCAAATTATATATGTGTATATATATATATCTCTCTCTTCCATTCAGTCGTCTTGCTAAACTGCCATATTTCTGAACACTTGGCTTGCCAAATCACTATGTTATATGTCTGAAACCAATATAATAACATAATATATGGCAATTACACTTCAAGTAAAAATAGAAAAGCTAGGCCAGACAATTACTAAAGTTAAGGCACTCAAACAGAGACCATGATAGTGATATTGTTTAACTGTACCTTTAAAAAATCCAAATATAGGGGCACCTGGGTGGCTCAGTTGGTTAAGCGACTGCCTTCGGCTCAGGTCATGATCCTGGAGTCCTGGGATGGAGTCCCGCATGGGGCTCCCTGCTCAGCGGGGAGTCTGCTTCTCCCTCTGACCCTTACCCCTCTCATTCTCTCTCTTTCTCTCTCTTGTTCTATCTCTCTCAAAAATAAATAAATAAATAAAATCCTTTAAAAAAATAAAAAATCCAAAAATAATCTGGAATTGGAGACAAACACTAAGTTCAAAATTGAAAAACCTGAGGAAGATGCTGCACTTCAAGAGAAAACTCCACCCTTAAATGACAAGCTCTACCAGAGAGATTAAGAAGTTAATCAGCAAACTAATATAACACTGCATGTTAACTAAGTGGAATTAAAATAAAGACTTACATTAAAACAAAAAGAAGTTTATCAGCATTATCGGGAAGGAACCATCAACTGTCTCCACTGGTGTGCAGAGACTCCGGGGTAAAAGAATTGAAAAATACGGCATCACCAAAACAATAAGAATGAATGAGCCTTCCCATTTCTCTAATTGCAGCACAAGTAGTGATTATTTAAATTTGGATAAAATAACAGAGGAGATGATTTTCATGATGGTTAATGCTTGGGTAGGACAGAGGACCATTCCTTCAAGTGGACATGTTAGACCCTCTATCAGTGATCTGACTTCAGTGAAAGCGAAGAAAATGACGAACTCACTATGAGTGAAAATGAAAGTCTTTCGGTTTCTGTGAAAGGAAAAGGAAAAGCCCCAGTAAAGAAAGGGAGAAGAATCCACCTAAATCAAAATGTAGTACTTTGGGGACCCCAGGAGATGCTGCTGCTATAGCAGCCAATAAATTAATCAGCTCACACCAAAACGGGTTTCTCTCACTTCAGAGCCCATAAGGAAACCACTAACAAATATTAAGTCCCGCAGCTGAACAGCAAAAGGTCTAAATAGATTCCACAAGCAGCATCAGGAAGTAGTAGTACTAGCAGCCCACTCTGCGTGCTTATAGTAAGTCTTGATAACTGGTATGTTTCCCAACAACTTCAAGCATCTTCCTATAGAATACAGCATCTGCTCAAACAGAAACACAGTGAAACTGAGAGATCAGCATTTTTGTTTAATGAATGGGAGGAAGCTATGTGAATGCCCGTGTGTGTCTGTGTAAATAATCACTTTATATTAAATCAGTGACACAGGAAGTACTTCTCTAATACCCCATTAGCCCTACTATAATATCAGTTAATATATTTTAGGGAAACTTAGGTCTGAATTTATCATCAATAAATACTTAAAAATATTTTATATAAAGGTGTGAATTTTAATCCCTGCTAGTCATATATATGTAATTAATATATCTATTGCTTACATATGGATTTCAAATCTTACCAACCTTAAGAATTAGTAATACCTAATATAGTTAGTTGTGCCTTATAAAAACATAGATGTTAACCCAAAAGTAAGCAATTCAGAATGATTAAAGTGGGAATTTGCCTTTTTTATTTAAAATCAATTGCACAGGGGCACCTGGGTGGCTCAGTCGATAAAGCCTTCTGTTCAGGTCATGACCCCAGGGTCCTGGGATCGAGTCCCAAGTCAGGCTCACTGTCTTCAGGGAGTCTGCTTCTCCCTCTGCCCCTCCTTGCACTTGTTCTCTCAATCTCTCTCTAATAAATGAATAAAATCTTAAAAAAAAAACATGTATAAGAATGTTCATGATACCAATGTTTATAATAGCAAGACAAACAGGGGGCACCTGAGTGGCTCCGTCAGTTGAGCTCCAACTCTTGATCTCAGGGTCAGTCCTCAGTTCAAGCCCCACGTTGGGCTCCACTAATTCTATAATAGCAAGGTAAATAAATAAAAATAAAAGCAACCCAAATATCAAGCAGCAGAAAAATAACTCTTCTCAATGGGCAAGTTTCAGCTCAAATGTCACTTCCTTGGGCCTTCTCCAAGCTTTTTTTTTTTTTTTTTTAGATTTTATTTATTTATTTGAGATAGAGAGCAAGAGAAAACAAGCACAAGCTGGGGGGTGGAGGGGGGCAGAGGCAGAGGAAGAAGCAGACTCCCCACTGAGCAGGGAGCCCCACCGGGGGCCGATCCCAGGACCCCAGGATCATGACCCAAGCCAAAGGCAGACGCTTAACCAACTGAGCCACCCAGGCATCCCTCTCCAAGCTTTATTTAAATTTAAAACACACACCCACACTCAGTCACTCTCTTCTAGCAGGTACACTTACATCAAGACACAACTATCAGCTGCTATCTGAAATCAACGCATTTTTTTAAAGATTTTTTTTTTTTTTTTTTTGACAGAGAGAGAGAGACAGCTAGAGAGGGAACACAAGCAGGGGGAGTGGGAGAGGGAGAAGCAGGCTCCTGGCCGAGCAGGGAGCCCGATGCGGGGCTCGATCCCAGGACCCTGGGATCATGACCTGAGCCGAAGGCAGACGCTTAACGACTGAGCCACCCAGGTGCCCCTGAAATCAACGCATTTTTTAAGGTTCTGTCTTTTCCCCAGGAGACAGTAAACTCCATGAAAAGAAGAATATTGCCTCTTCTTACTTTGTATCTCTAGGCCTTAGCACATAGTAACATTGAAAATAAACGGAAGGAGGGAGAGAAATCACAAGTGGGAAGGGCAAGGCATATGAAGGAGAGTTCATTGAGATCTCACACAAAAGGGGAAATGGGGGGGGGGTGCCTGGGTGGCTCAGTCACCCAGGCTCTGGAATATACTGAGAAATTCTTCAAAATTGTTCCTGCTTTTGGGGTGCCTGGCAGGCTTAGTCCAAAGAGCATGACTCTTGATCTCAGGATTGTGAGTTCAAGCCCACACCACATTGGGTGTAAAGATTACTTAAATAAAACTTAAAAAAAAATCTTTTATAAAAAAATTGTTCCTGCTTTCTAGCTTACACTCTTACTCCCACTATTTTTTTTTTAAAGATTTTATTTATTTATTTGAGAGAGCGAGAATGAGAGAGAGTACATGAGAGGGGGGAGGGTCAGAGAGAGAAGCAGGCTCCTCGCCGAGCAGGGAGCCCGATGCGGGACTCGATCCCGGGACTCCAGGATCATGACCTGAGCCGAAGGCAGTCACCCAACCAACTGAACCACCCAGGCGCCCCTCTTACTCCCACTATTGATACGCTTCATCAGTGGGGGGTGGGGGGGTCCTATTAGAAGACAATGGAAAATAAGATTCACCTTCACTGAAATGTGCTTTATCATCAACTTTGCTCATCTCATAAAATGAAGGATGACAATTGTTAGGGGCTTAATTGCATCCTCCCAAAATTCATATGTTGAAGCCCTAACTGTGCTATCTAAACAGGGTGTCTGTCCGATCAGATGGGGGCCCCTAAATGTGGGGCGATGTTTTGGTGGAAAGCAGTGGCGTGGGCAGTCAAAGAATTCACCCGAGGCAGAACAAAGCAGATAGAAGTTTATCGAATGCACCGCAAGGGAGCAGAGGGCAAGACAGCAGAGGACAGGCTGTCTTCGAGGAAGCAGTGGGTGGGGACTGTTTTTAAAGGGGGAAGGTGAAGGGGTATGACGAGTATGGAATCTTCCCCTTTTCTGGTAACTGTGCCTGGTTGTAAGAAGCCCAGTGGTTAGTTAGGGCCTGCGGATATTCTGAGGTGGGTTACCTGATGGGCCCATCTATTCAGCCAGGGGGTCGCTGTAGGACCTTTCTACGTTCCATCCCTCAAGCCTGTTTGCCTGAAAGCTAACCCCTACACTAACCCCTATTCCTCAACATGGGACTATACTTGGAGACAGGGTCTTTAAGGAGATAATTAAGGTAATATGAGGTCATATAGGTAAACCCCAATCCACTGCAACTGGTTCTTATCAAGAGAAGATTAGAACACAACACTTGTGAACACAGAGGAACCACCCTGCGAAGACACAGCAAGCACGCAGCCTTCTGCAAGGCAAGGCAAGAAACCTCAGAAGAAACCGAACTTGCTGACACCCTGATTTTGAACTTCTAGCCTCCAGAACTATCAGGAAATAAATGTATATTAAGCCATCCAATCTGTAGTATTTTATATGGCAGCCCTAGCAAACTAATGCACTGATCTAAATGAAAAGTATTCTGCCTAGAATTGCTTTAGTATGAAGAAAAATTTTCCCGTGCTTCCCTGAGTCCCATAAACTAACACCTATTAAGTCAAAGTAAAATCTGTCACACTATTAAGAATTAATGAAATTGCTTTATTTTCTGAGTATGGGATGTTGGTAAACTGCTGCCAACCTTTTGTCCCCTTACTGATCCACAGGAAGAGTCAAACAAAAACCAGTTTATCCATTTGGCACTGCAGGCCTAGCACCCAGGGCCTATAAGCTTTTCCAGAAAAGAAAATGCACAGGGAAAAAAATGCCTGCGATCTGGTCAGGGAATGGGCAGGTCCTGGTTCTAAATAAAACTACAAGAGTAAGAGATGTTTAATTAAATTCACATATAAACTTCATTAATTTTTAAATTTAAAACATATACGATTTTCATTATGTTTGAAAATTAGTACATTAGATTTTTGTATTTCTTAAGAACTCCCATGTATGCACAATGACTGTTTAAAACTCATATCAAATCACGGGACGCCTGGTTGGCTCAGTCAGCTGGGTATCTGCATTCAGCTCAGGTCATGATCCCACGGTCCTGGGATTGAGCCCGCCTCGGGCTCCTTGCTCAGCAGGGAGCCTGCTTCTCCCTCTGCCTGCCGCACCCCCTGCTTGTGTTCTCTCTCTCTCTCTGACAAATAAGATCTTAAAAAAAAAAATAAAAATAAAATAAAAATCCTATCAAATCATAAATGAGTCAATATAGTCCAATAATTTCAAAAATAAGAATAATCCATTCAAAAGGTTTTAGAAGAAAAATATTCAACATTGGATATAGGTGCATCTTACTATCTGACAGGGTAGGGTCTCCCTTTTCTCCTTCCACTCCCTAACTGCCTGTCTCCTTTAGTTCCAAATCCCTGGTAATAGTTCAGAAAGCCTGATGCAGTATTCCTGCAAGGGAGCTTGGAGGTAGAATCTTCCCCAGTCAAGTCTCCAGACGAGAATGCAACCTGGCCAACAACTTGATTACAACCTTCTGAGACCCTGAGTAGAAGACACTAGGCTGTGCCCACACTCCCAACTCGCAAAAATTATGGGGTGATAAATGTGCCATTTTTATGCACTAAGTTTGTGGTCATTTGTTACACAGCAATAAAAACTAATACAGTGAGCCAAGCTGATCAGGAAAAAGAACAGTCAGTGGGATCACCAAACCATAGCCCCAGACCCACATATTTATTTAAACTTCACTGAAATATTAAATAATTTGTGCTTCATTTAAAAAGGGAAGGGGGAGCGCCTTGGTGGCTCAGTTGGTTAAGCAACTGCCTTCCCCTCAGGTCATGATCCCAGGGTCCTAGGATCGAGCACCACGTCAGGCTCCCAGCTCAGTGGGAGTCTGTTTCTCCCTCTCCCTCTGCCTGCCACTCCCCCTGCTTGTGCTCTCTCTCTTTCTGTCAAATAAAGAAATAAATCTTTAAAAAAAATACTAAAAATAAATAAGTAAATAAATAAATAAATAGAAATAAATAAAAAGGGAATGGGGACAGATTAAAACCACAAGTGGTTCTTTAAAGGCTCCTATGCAGCTCTTTAACAGAGATAAGAGAAAAACATTTACAATTACAAAATGTGAAAAGGCTATGCTGAAAAGCACGGATTGTTGAATAATCTGTAGATATCACATTGCAGATAGCATCCTAAGAAAACAAAAGAACAGGGGCGCCTATGTGGCTCAGTCATTAAGCGTTAAGCGTCTGCCTTCAGCTCAGGTCATGATCCCAGGGTCCTGGGATGGAGCCCCGCATCAGGCTCCCTGCTCAGCAGGAAGCCTGCTTCTCCCTCTCCCACTCCCCCTGCTTGTGTTCCTTCTCTAACTGTGTCTCTCTCTGTCAAATAAATAAAATCTTCAAAAAAAAAAAAAAAAGAAAAAGAAAACAGAAGAACAGAAAATATATTCAAAGCTATGCATTAAAAATTGAAGTGGGGGCACCTGGGTGGCTCAGCAGCCTAAGCATCTGACTCTTGATTTCAGCTCAGGTCATGAGTTCTAGCCCCATGTTGGCCTCCACGCTAGGCATGGAGCCTACTTTAAAAAAAAAAAAAAAATGAGGTGGGAAAACTATCACAGCCCACTGTGCTTCAAGCCAGAACAGTGTTCACCACCAATTTCCTTAAGTGATATTTCAAGGAATTTTTTTTTTTTTAAATAAGAGGACATGGGGCACCTGGGTGGCTCAGTTGGTTAAACATCCATCCGACTCTTGATTTCTGCTCAGGTCGTATGTTATCTCAGTCACAAGCTCTGCACTCAGCAAGGAGTCCGTTTGAGATCTCTCCCTCTGCCCCTCCCTCCCCCACACTGCTCACGCATTCTCTCTCTCCCAAAAAATAAATAAGAAAAAAAGACATAAAGAAGAGCTGTACAGCTTCATATTTTATAATACTCAAATATATTATACTCTATTCTTGGATCACTTTAAATATTCTTGTTGCAACAGCTTCATGGTTACCCTGGGAATTACAATTGCCATCTTAAATTTTTCTTTTTTTTTTAAGATTTTATTTGAGAGAGTGAGCAAGAGAGAGAGCGCACAAGTGAGGGGAGATCAGAGGGAGAGGGAGAAGCAGACTCTCCGCCGAGCAAAGAGCCCGACGAGGGGCTCGATCCCAAAACTCCAGGATCATGACCCAAGCAGAAGGCAGACGCCCGACTGAGCCACCCAGGCACCCCGCCATCTTAAATTTCTAACAAACTAGCTTGAACTTAGCTTCAATAGTACACAAAACTCTGCTTCTACACAGTTCTGTCCCTCCCCTTTATGTTATTGCCAGAAGTTATATCTTTATATATTGATTTCCTGCCTCACTTTTATTATTGAGTCACATTCTGAGTATGGCCTTTTACATATCTGCCCCCAGTGGTCTTTATGTATAAGACTACTGAGAACCTTGCAGTGAAGTAGAGATGAGCATACAATGGAGGGGTGGTTGTAGGATCTGAGAAGAAAGTAGGGTTTGCAACAATAGTAAGTAGGAAAGAGATCTTCCAAAGCTGTAATATGGCAAAAACAAGGTTAAAATAGACTAGTAGTATTATTTTGTAACATATCATCTGGCAATATTTTGAAACTTTTGAAAGTATATATACATACTGCTTCCAATCAGATATCAGCATATTATAAAAATTATAAAATATGCTATTAAGACATTGGAAATTCCGTAGAAGCAAAATCTGTCATTTTTCTGCCTCTACCCAATTCATACGAACACCACACCATCACTGGTTCCAGCTCTCCTTCTGTGTAGCTTTTAGAAAGCACAGAAGGCAAGGCAGTGGGAAGAACATGTTTTCCCTTCTGGAAGTATATCATTCTCTGAGGGAGTATATAGAGGTCCCCCTCAAGCTCTGCTGAGCTCTGACCTCTGTGAGTAATCACTGCTGTAGTCCAATCTTTTCATTTTATAGATGAGAAAACTGGGACTCAAAGGAACAGACTTGACCAAGATTAGTGTGATAGAACCTGAATTAAAACATATTTCCTGGGCCACCTGGCTGGCTCAGTCAGTAGAGCATGTGACTCTTGATCTCAAGGTCATGGGTTCCAGCCCCACATTAGAGATTAACTTTCAAAAATTAAAAAATCTTTAAAAAAAAAAATTTCCTGGGGCACCTGGGTGGCTCAGTTGGTTAAGCATCTGACTTCAGCTCAGGTCATGATCTCAAGGTCCTAGGATTGAGCCCCACGTTGGGCTCCCCAGTCAGCCGGGAGTCTTCTTCTCCCCCTTCCCCTCCTCGTGTTCCCTCTCTCTAATAAATAAATAAAAGCTTTAAAAAAATATATTTCCTGGGCACCTGGGTGGCTTAGTCTGTTGTCTGCCTTTGGCTCAGGTCATGATCCCGGAGTCCTAGGATCGAGTCCCACATCAGGCTCCCTGCTCAGCAGTGCGTCTGCTTCTCCCTCTGCTCCTTCCCCTGCTCATTCTCTCTCTCTCTCAAATAAATAAGATCTTTAAAAAATACATAGTTTCTGACTTTATTCCACTCTACCATATCTCTATTAGATATCAGGACCCTGAGTTTCCTAATGTTTTTGGAAACAGTCCAATCATTCTTTTCAAAAGCACAGATGCCTACAATGCAATTTCCTCCAAGCTGTCACTAATGATTTTTATATTATTAATACAAAAAAGGAAAAACAATACTTCGGTTGCTGGCAATAGAAATTCCAGAACAAATGGGGGCACAAGAGGCAGCAACAGGATTTTTAAGTCTAAGGGTCGAGGGTGAGGTTGCTCTTCCTCACCATAAATTTCTATTTACTGTGTTAATTCACTACATTTAGAATACTGTTACTACGCAATCCTTTTAGGGAAAGACCTATATTAATTACTCAAAGCACCTGGCAATATTAACCCCATGTAACTGTAATAGTTACTAAATATTGTCACTCCATACTATGGGGTAGAAAGTAAATATACTTCTTAGCAAAAACAATATACACAGAAGCCAGGAAATAGTTTCTTGTTTAATCACACCACAAGTATAACCAAAATAAAAATAACACTGAAACAAAGATTACTTATAACTCCAGAACATTTTAATTCTAAAGAGCTTTAATATATAAAAAGCCCCATCATTTCCAAGTGCCCCTCAAAAAGGGAATGAATAATCAGTCCCATCAGAGCCGGGGAAAAAAATTTTTTTAAGGCGGTGGAGGGATGAAGGTTGACAACCATTCTCTTTCAAAAAGATAAACACTGCGTCCTCAAATAACCACTCAGAATGTCACTTGATATGAACAGGCAGGAGGAAAATAACTGTCTGTATTTGCCTCATATACTGTATTGGGCAATTAAATGCCAACTCAGCTATTTAAGAATGACTTGCTAAAACATTGAAAAAATGAAAGACTTCATCCTTGTCATAGACTGCCACTTCAGTGGAACATTCGGTGCACATGACTGGGTGGTAGATTTCTTCCACTTGCGCCTCGGCCTGCTCTGCAGCATCTTCATGGTTAGACCTCATTTTCTTATGGCCTCGCCTTTTCTTCCTGTTCTCTGGGATTTTGTATCTTAGAACCTCCTCTTTGTTGACAGAACAATTCATCACAAACATTGCTCTATACTGAGTTTTGTAGGATTCGTGCCTAAGAGGAAAATGAAATAGAGAATTTGGATTTGCATTCTATTTTAACAGGTTATCCATTTAGATCAAAAAAATTTTATTGAAGTATAGCTGACACAGTGTTACATTAGTTTCAAGTGTACAACACAGTGATTTGAGAAGTTTACACATTACGCTATACTCACCACGAGTGTAGCTACCATCTGTCAAGGTACAATGTTATTACAATTATCACTGTATTTTATCCCCATGACTTATTCACTCCATACCTGGAAGCCTGTATCTCCCACTCCCCTTCACTCATTTTGGCCATCCCCCACCTTGCTCCTCTCTGGCAACCATCAGTTTGTTCTCCGTAATTATGGGTCTGTTTCTGCTTTTCATCTGTTTGTTCGTTTTGTTCTTTAGATTCTATGTATAAGTGAAATCATAGAGTATTTGTCTTTCTCTGACTTATTTCACTTAGCATAATACCCTTTAGGTCTATCCATGTTGTCACAAATGGCAAGAGCTCATCCCTTTTTATGGCTGAGTAATATTCCACTGTGTATATATACCATATTCTCTTTATCTATTCATCAATCAAAGCACACTTGGGTTGTTCTCATATCTTGCCTACTGTAAATAATACAATACACACAAGGCTGCATATATCTTTTCGAATTACTCTTTTCATTTTCTTTGGATAAATACTCAGTAGTGGAGGGGCGCTTGGGTGGCTCAGTCGTTAAGCATCTGCCTTCGGCTCAGGTCATGATCTCAGGGTCCAGGGATCGAGCCCCACATCGGGCTCCCCGCTCAGTGGGAAGCCTGCTTCTCCCTCCCCCACTCCCTCTGCTTGTGCTCCTTCTCTCGCTGTGTCTCTCTTGGTCAAATAAATAAATAAAATCTTAAAAAAAAATAATAAAACTCAGTAGTGGAATGAGTGCATCATAGGTTATTTCTGTTTTTAATTTTTTGAGGAACATCCATACTGTTTTCCACAGTGACCATGCCAATTTACATTCCCACCAACACTGCAAAAGGGTTTCCTTTTCTCCACATCCTCACCAATGCTTTTTCTTTTCTTTTTGATTTTAGCCATTATGACAAGTGTAAGATGATATCTCACTGTGATTTTGAGTACATTTCCCTGCTGATTAATGATGTTGAGCATCTCTTCATGTGTCTGTTGGACATCTATATGTCTACTTTGGAAAAATGTCTATTCAGTACTCTGCCCATTTTAATCAGATTATTTGGGCTTTCTGGTGTTGAGTTGTATCAGTTCTTTATGTATGTTGGATAGTAATTCCGTATCGAATAGAGCATTTGCAAATATCCTTTCCCATTCCATGAGTTGTCTTTTCATTTTGTTGATGGTTTCCTTCACTGTGCAGATTTTTATTTTGGTGTAATCTCAACAGTTTATTTTTGCTTTTATTTCCCTTGCCGCAGGAGACATGTCTAGAAAAATGTTGCTATGGCTGATGTCAAAGAAACTACTGCCTATGTTCTCTTCTAGCAGTTTCATGTTTCAGGTCTCACATTTAGGTCCTTAATCCATTTTGAATTTATTTTTGGGTATGGTGTTAGAAAGTGGTCCAGTTTTCCCAGCACCATTTATTGAAGAGACTGTCTTTTTTTCCCCATTGTATATTCTTGCCTCTCCATATGGTTAAAATTTGAGAACACAAAAAACTTACTGAAATACAACCAAAATAAAAACATGAGAACAAAATGGGAAATTTAAAGAAATGTTAAGAGTTATTTTAAGAATAGGAAAAAACTTGTTAATAGAGAATAGTTTAAAGAATGAGGGGTGCCTGGGTGGCTCAGTTGTTGAGTGTCTGCCTTTGGCTCAGGTGGTGATCCTGGGGTCCTGGGATTGATCAGGTTCCCCACTCAGCAGGGAGCCTGCTTCTCCCTTTCCCACTCCCCCCGCTTGTGTTCCTTCTCTCGCTTTGTCTCTGTCAAATAAATAAATAAAATCTTTAAAAAAAAAAAAAAAGAATGAACATATCCTCTTTTCTACTGCTTTAAAAGTAACTTTTATCTCTGAAAAAATTATTTGCTCTTCAAACTTAGAAAGACAAGAAACTTGAGAGCTAATGTTTAAACGATCTTTGTCTTTTCACACTGTGGCCTGAAACTCTGCCCTCCTCTCATTACAAGTGGTGCCATTCTTAGGGCGCCTGGGTGGCTCAGTCAGTTAAGCATCTGCCTTCGGCTCAAGTCATGATCCTGGGGTCCGGGGATCAAGCCCCAATTCGGGCTCCCTGTTCAGCAGGGAGCCTGCTTCTCCCTCTGCTCCTCCCCCCACTTGTGTTCTCTCTCTAATAAATAAATAAAATCTTTTTTAAAAATTAAATTAAAAAGGGCGCCTGGGTGGCTCAGTTGGTTAAGCGACTGCTTCCGGCTCAGGTCATGATCCTGGAGTCCCAGGATCGAGTCCCGCATCGGGCTCCCTGCTCGGCGGGGAGTCTGCTTCTCCCTCTGACCCTCCCCCCTCTTGTGCTCTCTTTCTTTCATTCTCTCTCTCAAATAAATAAATAAAATCTCCTCAAACATTCAATATTTTCCTACTTCTTTCCCCACCTAATAAGTTGGTTTTTTTCCCCCTTAAACCTCATGCAACAGAAATATCTATCTGGCTAAACACAGTGAACTCAAGTTATACTTTCATTAGTTCCAAAAGTTGATCTCCACCACCACCACCACCACCACCCACCAGGAATTTAGACTATGCAAGCTGGTACTTCTCCAAGTAAGACTGTAAAAATTTCATTTATACTCCACTGGATTGGAATCCTGTATTAACATGGAATGCAGGGCGCCTGGGTGGCTCAGTCGGTTAAGCGACTGCCTTCGGCTCAGGTCATGATCCTGGAGTCCCTGGATCGAGTCCCGCATCGGGCTCCCTGCTCGGTGGGGAGTCTGCTTCTCCCTCTGACCCTCCCCCCTCTCATGTGCTTGCTCTCTCTCATCCTCTCTCTCTCAAATAAATAAATAAAATCTTTAAAAAAAAAAAAAAAAACATGGAATGCAATTTTTACCAAGGCCAATTTCTATTGTTACATTATAAAACAACTTCTTTTGAGTATAGGAACTCTATAATAACACGGTTTAATATGCAAGAGAAACAACTGAAGTACAAAAACATTTTACTTTTTCTGCATTTCATAAACATGCTGAGTGTCAACTTATATACAAAAACCTTAAGAGTTCATATGGAAAGCACAAAATTTAATTGTTGCAGATGATCAAAAACCTCAAGCTTGGGACACCTGGGTGGCTCGGTCGGTTAAGCATGTGCCTTCAGCTCAGGTCATGACCCCAGGGTCCTAGGATCGAGCCCCACATCGGGTTCCCTGCTCGGCGGGGAGCCTGCTTCTCCCTCTCCCTTTGCCTCTCCCCCTGCTTGTGCTCTCTCTCACTATCTCTGACACTATCTGTCCCTCTCTATCAAATAAATAAATAAAATCTTAAAAAAAAAAAAAAAACCTCAAGTTAGCTAATAAGGTAAACTATATCTGGCTATTCATTAGTTCCTAGAACAAATCCACCACCTACTTAGTTTCACTTTCATCACTTAGTTTCAGTTAACTTGATTCAAAACATGGACTAAGCTAAGCATTTATGAGGCCACCAGAAAGAGGGGGGGGGGAAGGAAAAAGGAAAAGGGTTAGTTAGAGTATATTTGATTAAAAGAATGAAGGGGGGGCGCCTGAGTGGCTCAGTCCACTGAGTGTCCAACTCGATCTCAGCTCAGGTGTTCATCTCAGGGTCATGAGTTCAAGCCCCACATTGGGCTCCACTTAAAATAAAAGTGGAGCCTACTTAAAATAAAAAATTTCTTAAAAGAGAATGAAGGGAAAAAACTCACGATCATCTCAATTGATTCAGAAAAAGCATTTGATGAAATTCAACAGCTATTCATGGTAAAAACACCCAATAAACTAAAAACAGAAGGAAATTTCCTCAATACAGTAAAGGCCATATATGAAAAATCCACAGCTAACATCATATTCAATGATGAAAGAAAATTTTTCCTCTAAGATCAGGCCAAGACTAAAAAGTCCTGCTTTTACCACTTCTATTCAACATAGTACTGGAAGTTCTAATCAGAGCAATTAGCTAAGAAAAAGAATTAAGGGCACCTGGGTGGCTCAGTTGGTTAAGCGACTGCCTTCGGCTCAGGTCATGATCCTGGAGTCCCGGGATCGAGTCCCGCATCGGGCTCCCTGCTCAGCAGGGGGTCTGCTTCTCCCTCTGCCCTCTGCCCTCTTCCCTCTCGTGCTCTCTGTCTCTCATTCTCTCTCTCTCAAATAAATAAATAAAATCTTTAAAAAAAAAGAAAAAGAATTAAGAGGCATCCACACTGGAAAGGAAGAAGTAAAATTATCTTTGTTCACAGATGACATAGCTGCACGATACTGTGAAAGTAGTTAATGTCACTGAATTGTACACTTAAAATGGTTAAAATAGGGAACAAGAGTACCAACTCTCACCACTCCCATTCAACACTGTACTGCAAGTCTAGCCAGGGCAATCAGGCAAGAAAATCAAATAAAAGATATCCAAATAGGAAAGACAGTTGTATGTATCTCTGTCTGCAGCTGACATAATCTTTTACACAGAGAATTTTACAGACTCCACCAAAAAAAAGTTAAAATAAATATGAGGGGCGGGTGGGTAGCTCAGTCAGTTGGGCATCTGCCTTCAGCTTGGGTCGTGATCCCAGGATCCTGGGATTAGGCCCCACATGGGGCTCTCTGCTCAGTAGGAAGCCTTCTTCTCCTTCTCCCTCTCCCTCTGCCACTCTCCCTGCTTGTGCTCTCTCACGCTCTCTCTCTCAAATAAATAAATAAATAAATAAAATCTTTTAAAAATGATAAATAATAAAATAAAATAAATATGAAATTCAGGAAAGTTTCAGGATACAAAACCAACACACAAAGATCTACTGTGTTTCTGTACATTAACAGTAAACTATCTGAAAAAGAAATTAAGAAAACGATCCCATTCGTGATGCCATCCAAAATAATAAAACACTTGGAAATAAATTTAACCAAGGAGGTGAGAGATTTATACACTGAAAACTGTAAGACAATCATGAAAGAAATTGAAGAAAATACAAGTAAATGGAAAGATACCCCATGTGCATGCATCAGAAGAACTACTATCATTAAAACGTCCATACTACCCAAAGCCATCTTAGTCAACGCAATCTTATCAAAATTCCAATGGCATTTTTCACAGAAATAGAAAAAAGCCTGAAATGTATGGGATCACAAAAGACCCCAAATAGCCAAAGCAACCTTGAGAAAAAACAACAAAGCTGGAGGCATCACACTTCCCAATTTCAAACTGTACTACAAAGCTATAGTTACCAAAACAGTATGGTACTGGCATAAAAACAGACTCACGGACCAACGGAACAGAACAGAGAGCCCAGGAATGAACTCACACATACACAGTTAACTAATATTTGACAAGGGAGCCAAAATTATTCAATGCCAGATAATCTCTTCAGTAAATGATTTTGGGAAAATTGAATATTCACATGCAAAAGAATGAAACTGGACTCTTGTCTTACTCTACTCACAAAAATAAACTTGAGGGGCACCTGGGTGGCTCAGATGGCTAAGCATCTGCCTTCGGCTCAGGTCATGATCTGCAGGTCCTGGGATCGAGCCCCACATCAGGCTCCCTGCACAGTGGGGAGTCTGCTTCTCCCTCTCCCTCTGCCTCTTCCCCTACTTGCGCTCTGTCTTTCTCTCTCAAATAAATAAAATCTTTAAAAAAAATAAACTTAAAATGGATTAAAGACTTAAATGTGAGACCTGAAATTGTAAAACTACTCAAAGAAAACATAGGGAAAAAGCTCAACATGGGTCTTGGCAATGACTTTTTGGATAAGCACAGCAACAAAAGCAAAAATAAACAAGTGGGACTACAACAAGCTAAAAAGCTTCAGCATAGCAAAGAAACCATCAACAAAAGGAAAAGGCAACCTATGGAATGGGAGAAAATATTTGTAAATCATGTATCTGATAAGGGGTTAATATCCAAGAAACTCATACAACTCAATAGCAAAATAAAATAAAATAAAATAAAAATTGGCAAAGGATCTGAACATTTTTTCCAAAAAAGATATACAAATAGCCAACAGGTACATGAAAATGTGTTCATCATCCTTAATCATCAGGGAAATGCAAATCAAAACTATAGTGAGGTATCACCTCACACCTGTTAGAATGGCTGATTCTAGGAACAGGCTATTAATAAAAAGACAAGAGAAAACAACAGTGAACCCTTGCGCATTACACGTGGAATATAAACTGGTATAGCCACTCTGGAAAACAGTATGGAGGCTCCTCAAAATATTAAAAATAGAACTACCATATGATCCAGCAATCCCACTTCTAGGTATGTATCTGAAGGAAATGAAATCACTATCTCAAAGAGATGTCTGAACCCTTCCCCCGGCCAGGTGATCAAGATCAACATTAACAGTCATAAATCTGTTGATTTTTTTGTTGTTGATAGTCCGTGCCCTTGATCATCATGTTGTACACTTCAAACTTACACAATGTTATATGTCAATTACATCACGGTAAAGCTAGGAAAAGATTTTAAATTTTTAAATGGTCTAGTTGACAATAAGTTGAATATCCAAATGATGCACTCTTTAATGAAAAATTTTTAATGGTTAAAATAGTAAATTTTATGTGTATCTTATCACAATTTTTTTTAAAAGAGTGTATTTGACAGATTATGTCATTCCACAACATATATGCAGTTTCACTGAATCCTTGTCAGCACTAGTAAGTGCTTTATTAGAAAAACTATTTGTAACAGAACTACATATAACCAAAATTATTTGTATAAAAATCAGTCATGAAGCAGCAAGGATATAGGAGGAGAGAACTTTATCAGAATTCCTAAGTATAGGGCGCCTGGGTGGCTCAGTTGGTTAAGCGACTGCCTTCGGCTCAGGTCATGATCCCGGAGTCCTGGGATCGAGTCCCACATCGGGCTCCCAGCTCAGCGGGGAGCCTGCTTCTCCCTCTGACCCTATCCCCTCTCATGCTGTTTCTCTCTCTCTCTCTCTCAAATAAATAAAATCTTAAAAAAAAGAATTCCTAAGTATAGAGGCACCTAGGTGGCTCAGCTGGTTAAGCCTCTGCCTTCGGCTCAGGTCATGATCCCAGGGTCCTGGGATCAAGCCCTGCATCGGGCTTCCTGCTCAGAGGAGAGCCTGCTTCTCTCTCTCCTTCTGCCACTCCCCCTGCTTGTGCTCTCTCTCTCCATCAAATAAATAAATAAAATATTTTTTAAAAAAATTCCTAAGTATATACCTCAAAAGTCTATTTGATTTAAACAAAAGACCACCAAGTTTTTTTTTTCAGTGTGTGTGTGTGTGTGTGTGTGTGTGTGGTCACCCTTTATTCATTACCTTTGGCAATCAAGACATAGTGTGGTCATGCAAGCAGGGCAATTCAAGACAGCATCACTATTTGGAACAGGCTGCTGTTGTTGATGTGGCCTCTGTATTCCAAAACCATGGTAGCTAGAATAGAAAAAGAAAAGGGGGGGGGGGGGGACACCCACACATGAAAAACAAAACCCTCTTTTTCTCTTTTTTTTTTTTTTAAATAGGCTCCACGTCCAACATGGGGCTTGAACTCCCAACTCCAAGATTAAGAGTCACATACTCTGGGGCATTTCGAGTGGCTCAGTTGGTTAAGCGCTGAACTCTTGATTTCAGCTCAGGTCATGACCTCAGGGTTGTGAGATCAAGCCCCATGTCAAGCTCCACTCTGGGCGTGAAGCCTGCTTAAGGTTCTCTCTCTCCCTCTCCCTCTGCCCTTCCCCACCCCTCTCTCTCTCTCCCCCTCCCTTAAAAAAAAAAAAAAAAGTCACATGCTCTACCAACTGAGCTAGCCATGTGCCCCCAAGATCTTGATTTCTAATGCCACCCTCCAATAAAAGAAACTAGTACTCCTAAGAGAAATGACTGATCCTAGGAATAGGCATACAAAATGAACCTGGAGCATCTTGTACTGCCAGAAAGTAAGGAAGTGCTCAAAAACAATGAAGTAGATATGTCAAGGGGGCATAAAGTCAGCTGAAAGAGTCCCCAATGGCCAAAGCTGAAACAATTAGAACAACATAATAAAGCAGTATTGGATTATAACCCAAAGTATAAATAAATACCCATGAGTCCATACTGATATAAACGACTGAATGAATGAATGAATGAATGAGGGAGGGAGGGAGAACAGACAAATCTCCCATATGGAAGAATAATTTATGAAGATACTCTCCCCTCAAGGAAGTGGAGCATTAACTCCCCACTCCTCAAGTCTGGGCTGCACATAGGGACCTTCCTTCCAAAGAGTACAGTATGGAAAGGAGGAGTGAAGAGTAACTTTACAGTAGAGAAACCTGCCAAACAATTTCTCACCAAGGTGATCAAGGTCAACAATCATAAATCATGTTGACAGTATGTGCCCTTGATTACAATGTGATGAAAATGGCACTTTATCTCTGTGGTCTTCCTCACCAAAACCCATAATCCCAGTCTAATCATGAGAAAAACATCACACAAATTCCAACAAAGTGGCCTCCTACAATATACCTGACCACTACTCCCAAACACTGTTAAGGTCATCAAAATCAAGGAAAGTCTGAGAAACTGTCATAGCCAAGAAGAGCCTAAAGAGACATGACAACTAAAAGTACCACGGTTATCCCGGATGGGCTCTCGGAATCGAAAATGCACAGTAGGTAAAAACTAAGAAAACCTGAATAAAGTATGGACCTTAGTTTATAATAATGTATCAATACTGGTTCATTAATTGTGACAAATGTACGTATTAATGTAACACGTTAATAACAGGTGAAACTGTGTGTGTGTGTGTTGTTGTGGGAGGGTATATGGGAATTCTGTATTATCAGCTCAATTTTTCTGTAAATTGAAAACTATTCTAAAAAATAAAGTCTCGGGGGGGCGCCTGGGTGGCTCAGTTGGTTAAGCGACTGCCTTCGGCTCAGGTCATGATCCTGGAGTCCCGGGATCAAGTCCCACATTGGGCTCCCTGCTCAGCAGGGAGTCTGCTTCTCCCTCTGACCCTCCCCCCTCTCATGCTCTCTCTATCTCATTCTCTCTCTCAAATAAATAAATAAAATCTTTTAAAAAAAATTAATAAAGTCTCGGGGGTGGGAGGGATGGGGTGGCTGGGTGATGGTATGTGCTATGGTGAGTGCCGTGAATTGTGTAAAACTGATAAATAACAGACCTGTACCCCTGAAACAAATAATACATTATATGTTAATAAAAAAATAAATAAAATTAATTACTTTAAAAAAATAAAGTCTCTTGGGGCACCTGGGTGGCTCAGTCAGTTGAGAGTCCAACTTTTGGTTTCGACTTGTGTCATGATCTCGTGGGTGGTGGGACCGAGCCCAGCATCGGACTCCCTGCTCAGCGGGAAGCCTGCTTCTTCCTCTCCCACTCCCCTTGCTTGTGTTCCCTCTCTCACTGTCTCTCTCTCTCTCTGTCAAATAAATAAATAAAATCTTAAAAAAAAAAAAAAGGGGCGCCTGGGTGGCTCAGATGTTTAAGCGTCTGCCTTCAGCTCAGGTCATGATCCCAGCATCCTGGGATCGAGTCCCGCATCAGGCTCCCTGCTCCTTGGGAGCCTGCTTCTCCCTCTGCCTCTCTCTCTCTCTCTCTGTCTCTCATGAATAAATAAATAAAATCTTTAAAAAAAAAAAAAAAAGGCCTAAGTGCTTAAAGACTTTTGTCTGTTTTGCTCCTTGTTGCATTCAAGAATCTAGAACAGTATCTAGTACATAGTAAGTGTTCAATAAACATTTGCTGATTGCAAAAATATAGCACAAATCTACTTATGAAGGTACTAAAGTGTAAAAGTACATGTTCTTGGGCGCCTGGGTGGCTCAGTTGGTTAAGCGACTGCCTTCGGCTCAAGTCATGATCCTGGAGTCCCTGGATCAAGTCCCGCATCGGGCTCCCTGCTCGGCGGGGAGTCTGCTTCTCCCTCTGACCCTCCCCCCTCTCATGTGCTTGCTCTCTCTCATTCTCTCTCTCTCAAATAAATAAATAAAACCTTTAAAAAAAAAAAAAAGTACATGTTCTTAAAAGGGACTTATGGTAAACTCCCGAAACCGAACAACAAATGATAAATCATTTGGCATTACTTCCCAAACTCTTTACATGTCTCTGGGGGAAAAATACTGAAAACGTGGTACATATTTATAACTGTTGTTAAATCCCTCCAATGCTTAGCAGATTTCAAAACCCAAACCCAAGAAAGTAACATATTCATTCAATAGATACTTAATGAGTGCCCATTTAACAAAGTGCAAGATGTCTGGGATATAGCAGTGAACAAGATAGGCATGATCACTGCCCCTGTGGCACTGAAAATGTAGTGAATTCATTATTTTAAGTTGCTTTCTGTGGTCTTAAAAGGCAACTACTGCTTGATGCAGGAATGTGAATAAAGCAATAAAATGTTATTTCTTCTCAAGACTATAAAACAAAAGGGGCACCTGGCTGGCTCAGATGGTAGAACATTTGACTCTTGATCTTGGGGTCGAGTTCAAGCCCCGAGTACAGTTTACTTAAAAAAAAAAAAAAAACCACACACCATTTTTTTAAAGATTACAGAACGATGAAAATACATTCCATCTTACCTCACTGACAAATTCTGTTACCAGAATCAAGAGCTACACCGGGGCGCCTGGGTGGCTCAGTCGTTAAGCGTCTGCCTTCGGCTCAGGTCATGATCCCAGGGTCCTGGGATCGAGCCCCGCATCGGGCTCCCTGCTTGGCGGGAAGCCTGCTTCTCCCTTTCCCACTCCCCCTGCTTGTGTTCCCTCTCTCACTGTGTCTCTCTCTGTTAAATAAATAAAATCTTTAAAAAAAAAAAAAAAGAATCAAGAGGTACACTGTAATTTCCTTAACTATCTCAGGATCATTCATAGCACTCAAAATGTTCATTTTACACTGGGGTAATCAAAAAGTATTCATTAAATAAAGGCAAGGTGCAGCTGGAGGAAATGGTGCAGAGGTAAAACCGGGAGAAGAAAAAAGACCAAAGTGGGACACTGGAGGCTAAAAGGTAAGGTACAAACACCCAACAACATCAAATTCTCTCTGGACTTAAAAATACTTGATTTATCTTTTGTTGTTCAGTTTTCAAGAGCTTACCATCCTGGCCCCTACTACCTTAGCTGAATCAAAGCTTCCTAGAGTAGGACTCCAGGGTTTGCATTTCATTCTTCTGAGGTGATTCTGAGGCACAGCCAGGAGAGGGAAGCACTGGGTAACAGTGGTATACTGCCTAGCTTTTAGTTTTATGACAAACCAACCTTGGTAAAATCAACCTGGAAAACAAGTACGGCATTTCCTCTTGGGATGATGAAAATGGTTTTGAAAAACAGAGGTGGTAGTTACATAACACTGTGAATATACTAAATGCCACTGAATTGTTCACTTAATTTTAAATTAATTAAATGATTAATTTTATGTTATGTGAATGTCACCTCAATTTTTTAAAAAATCAAGTTTGGGGCACCTGGGTGGCTCAGTCGTTAAGCATCTGCCTTCGGCTCAGGTCATGATCCCAGGGTGCTGGGATCGAGTCCCACATCGGGCTCCCTGCTCTACGGGAAGCCTGCTTCTCCCTCTCCCACTCCCCCTGCTTGTGTTCCTGCTCTTGCTATGTCTCTCTCTGTCAAAAAAATAAGTAAAATCTTTAAAAAAATAAAAATAAAAAATCAAATTTGTGGGGCACCTGGGTGACTTAGTCAGTTAAGCGTCTGCCTTCAGCTCAGGTCATGATCCCAGGGTCCTGGGATCGAGCCCCGCGTCAAGCTCCCCCACAGCAGGGCGTCTGCTTCTCCCTCTCCCTCTGCCACTCCCTACCCCCCACCCCGCCTAACTCATGCTCACTCTCTCTCTCTCTCAAATAAATAATATCTTTAAAAAATCAAATTTGTAAATAGTTAAAAAGAACAATTCAGATATAAAATGTAACATCCACTCTTCATCCACATAAATGTTTTATCTCCAAATAATTTTAAATTCTATTTGAGAAAAGTCAGCTTTGTTTCTTGAATGGAGAGACTGACCACAGCAGTTTGAATTCAACAACAGTTTTTTAAAAATAAATCATCTGACAGGTGCCTGAATGGCACAGTCAGTTAAGCATGTGACACTTGGTTTCAGCTCAAGTGGTGATCTCAGGGTGGTGAGATCAGGCCCCGCGTCAGGCTCCATGCTCAGAGCGGAATCTGCTTAAGACTCTCTCCCCAGGGCGCCTGGGTGGCTCAGTTGGTTAAGCGACTGCCTTCGGCTCAGGTCATGATCCTGGAGTCCCGGGATCGAGTCCCACATCAGGCTCCCTGCTGAGCAGGGAGTCTGCTTCTCCCTCTGACCCTCTTCCCTCTCGTGCTCTCTCTCTCATTCTCTCTCTCTCAAATAAATAAATAAAATCTAAAAAAAAAAAGACTCTCTCCCCATCTCTTTCTGCCCCTCTCCACCAAACTCATTCTCTCTCTCTCTAAAATAAATAAATAAATATTTTAGAAAAATTTAAAAAAATAAATCATTTGACTGAAATTTGCTGGTAATTTTCAAAATAAATAATTGAGGTTTTTTTCCAAAATTCTTTTTTTATGTATGTATGTCTGTATGAACATATACACATACATTCAAAATGTGAATGTAGGGGCGCCTGGGTGGCTCAGTCATTGAGCGTCTGCCTTCAGCTCAGGTCATGATCCCGGGGTCCTGGGATCTAATCCCACACTGGGCTCCCTGCTCTGCAGGAAGCCTGCTTCTACTTCTCCGTCTCCCCCTGCTTGTGTTCCCTCTCTCACTGTCTGTCTCTCTCTCTGTCAAATAAATAAATAAAATCTTTAAAAAAAAAAAAAAACGGTGAATGTAGTGAAAATCATCTTTTAATCCTTTTTCTCCAAAGATTCTAAATATTCGAGTTCAGTTCTTACCCTCTTCTCTGCGCATCAACCCAGGCCTGATCCCTGCTATCTTTTTCAGGGTCATAGAGTAGCTCATCATTTGTTGGAATCCTGTGTCGGTTTTTCTTTTTCTTCTTGGTCACCTGTGCTAATTTTGAAAATGTTAAGGATATGGCTAGGTATCATGTCTAAAGCACACACTTCTTTAATACAGAACGCAGAACCTTCAGCTACATTTTTTTTCCTATGTATATTTTCCTTAAAAAAATTTTTTTAACTATTCCCCCAAATAAAGTTCTTGTCCAATTAATAAAGGATTAAAATGAAGATGACAGAGGAGGAAAAAACTGTTTCTTCACTAAAAACATGTTATCTCAAGAACTGAACTCAAATAATGAGAATTCAGTCTCAGAAAAGCTACTCAAAGTAAACCAAGACCAGAAACTTTTTGATGTTATAAATTCTCAACAAGTTCCCATATAGAAAATGCTACTGAAATCAGAATAAAAGTATTTCAGGGTCCCTGGGTGGCTCAGTCGTTGAGCGTCTGCCTTCGGCTCAGGTCATGATCCCGGGGTCCTGGGATCGAGTCCCGCACTGGGCTCCCTGCTCAGCGGGAAGCCTGTTTCACCCCCTGCCTGCCTTTCCTTTCCCCCTGCTTGGGTGCTCTCGCTCTCTGACAAATAAATAAGTAAAATCTTAAAAAAAAAAAAAAATCAGAATAAAAATATTTCAAAAATGAGTGAAAAAAACAGGGGCACCTGAGTGGTTCAGTTGGTTGGGCATCCGACTCTTGATTTCAGCTTGCATCATGATCTCAGGGTCATGAGATCAAGCCCCATGTCAGGCTCCACACTCAGGGTTAGCCTGCTGGAGGTTCTCTCTCCCTATGCCTCTGCCCCTCCCCCAACTCACACAAGTAGGCATGCACGCGCACAGTCTCACTCTCTCTCTCAAAATAAATAAATAAAATCTTTTAAAAAAAGATGAAAAACCACTACGGTTATCCACATGCACTAGACTTTTAAAGTACTTAAGTAGGTTAATATTTAGGTAATAATATATAAAAATATTATTTCTTGGGGTGCCTGGGTAGCACAGTCAGTTGAGCATCTAATTGTTTCTTTACCATATAAATGTGTTACTTGTGCATGCCAGTGTAATTCCTGATATAACTAAATCAATTTTAACTCTTATTATGTTCACCTTTGCTCACATTTTATACAAAATCAATTCCAGAGAACAGAGAAGCCGATAAAAAAGCAATGAGTTAGAAAAACTTCTGCAAAGTATAAAGATTATCTAAATTTCTATATTTTCTGTAAAAATACAGAAACTATTTGTCGGCATGAAAGCAAATGTTGCTGAGCTAAGGAACCTTAAAGAAGAGGGGGGCCACAAGCCCTGAGGAAGTCAGGACTGAGTCAGGACACACTCTCCCTCACCCCTGGAATGCCCATGCAGCATCCTTGCTGGTCCCATGTCCTCATATGTGCATTCCCATCAATTCCTGCTTTTGTTTTCACATCAACAGCCTACAATTTCTTAAAAGATAAAATTCAGAGGGAAATTCTAATATCCAATAATTGTTAGGTAAACCTTTTTTCTACAAAATGTAACAGCTAAACCTGGTAAACATGCTACTTACCTGTTTTGTCTTCATCCTCAGAATCAGAATCAAAATATATATCATCATAGTACTTTGTCAGAGCTGTTCCAACTTTTCCAGTTCCTGAGGAAGACCCTATTTACATAAGGGCAGTTTACAGACTAAACCATACACAATTGACAAGGAAAAAAAACTCAATTTATTCTTCCATCACCTCAAAGTAATTATCAACTCATTCCCAATCTCATTTGGATGAAAAAATACTTCCACATCAATGACTTACTGAATTTCTGTGCCCTATGCAATTACAGAGAACTATAATTGTTAATTACAGTAATGAAGTGTTCCAAATCATGAGAAAATTTTTCTCTCACCCTCTCACAAATCTAATTCAATAAAATAGCCTATTCCTAGGTTGCCACCATACACATCTCTACCTTTCAGCCATGCAGTACGCTGTTAAGGACAGGAAATAAACATCTCATTGTAAGCGACTTCAGGGGGAAGAAAATAAGAGCCCTACAGAGAGGCAGGGGGGCATGATTCAAGGACACACTCTTCTCTTCTCAGTTGTGCCTAGTGCCATGACTCACACTATATTCATGTCATCACATGCCTGTGTCCCTAATTCTTCCTCTTAATTAACATCTTCTTTTGCTTTTATTATTACATATGCTTTCAGTTCCTAACATGGAAACCAAAGCTGAGGCACAAATCAGTTTTTGGGTCAGGTACACTTTACATAAAAACGAAGTATCAAAATGAAGTATGTTTCATTACTTACTAACTTTCATTACTTACTTACTAAAATGAGACAGGAATTTGTGGTGACCATTCAATCTGCTATATCAGTGCTATATAACCCTAAAAATACCTCTATAAGCTCGTGTGTCTTTTTTACCCTGGGGTAAAAATTACAAAAGGAAATCATGCAAGTAAACAATACTAATAGTGTCATTTCAACAACACAGGAAAATTCTTCACTAGTCATCAAAGAAAACTATGCTCAAGTTGCCAAACATATTTATTCTTTCACAATAAATATTTATTGAGCACCTGCTCAAAGTGCTGGTGACACAACAGAGCATAAGGTTCCTGCCCTTGTGGAACTTAGAAAAATATCTATATGAAAATCTAACTAAAAGTTTACCTGTTTCCAGAGAGGATAACTTGTCCTCCATTGTTTTTATGGTGGAATTTAATTCAGCTTCCATTTCTTTTTCAAATTCATCTTCACTAGATGATTCACTTTCGCCAGTAAGACATTCTCTGATGAGTTTTCGTTTTTGGTCAGGAGTTCCATGTAAAAGCACATCCACTTCATCTTCAGAACTAGTATGCATTTAAATCATAAGACATATGAATACTAAAGAATTAAAATAACTTGAAACTCCCATCATCTCACTGCCCAACAATTTTAAGTTTTAAAAGGTTGCATTTATGTATCATATTACATACAGCTATTCTCATTTAAAGATCAACCAATTCTCGGGGCACCTGGTGGGGGCTCAGTCAGTTAAGCAGCTGCCTTAAGCTCAGGTCATGATCTCAGGGTCCTGGGATCAAGCCCCCTCCCCACCCCGGGGTCGGGCTCCCTGCTCAGCAGGGAGTCTGCTTCTCCCTCCCGCTTTGCCCACCCCCTCATGTGCTCTCTCTCTCTCAAATAAATAAATAAAATCTTAAAAAAAAATAAAGATCAACCATTTCTGCATATTTCCAAATGTATTTCTTTTTTTTTTTTTTTAAAGATTTTATTTATTTATTTGACACAGAGAGAGAGTGAGAGAGAGAGCACAAGCAGGGGGAGCGGCAGGCAGGCAGAGGGAGAGGGAGAAGCAGGCCCCCTGTCCAGCAGGGAGCCTGATGCGGGACTCGATCCCAGGACCCTGGGATCATGACCTGAGCTGAAGGCAGCCGCTCAACCAACTGAGCCACCCAGGCGCCCCTCCAAATATATTTCTAATGTCCACATATTTCCTCTTATAGATGCTATACATTTATTTCTCTTTGCTATTACACTACAATGAATATCTCTGTAGGGTATATGTAATTTTGCATCTGTTGATTTCCTTAGGATAAATGTCTAGAATTAGACATAAAAACATCTTTCTAACTTCTTGAATTATCACACTGTTTTCCAAAAGTATTGCACGAATTCATAATTCCATCAGCAATGAAAAGTTTACTTCGTACAACTGCGAGTTTTTTAAAACTCTGAGTACTTAAATAAAACTTAATATATGTAACCAATATAGCTAGTATACCCAAACAAAATGTTAACAGATAGTGGGGCGCCTGGGTGGCTCAGTTCTAAAGGCATAATGCTAATTCTAAAGGCATAATGCTACAGAGAACTATAAAGAGAAAGTTAAATTATATTACAAATTCTCCTGAGCAATTACTGCCAATCTACTTGGCCTTTTGCACCTGGTTTCCCATCAATAACAATATGACAGAATTAAACCAGGTATCAGAAAGAACGAAATGTTATCAAAATGAATGAAACACCGAAGATATTTTTTAATACAACCAATAGTTCATAAATAATGTTCAATTACTTGTGGTCTGATGAATAGTTACAGACTACCTCTGGTTTTTGTTTCTCTATTTTCTTCTTCTAGAACAATGCTTTTAAGCCTCCAACAGAAGGTAAATCTGAAAAATGCAATTCACACCATTCAATTTTGCTAATGATAGAGGCCTTAGCCAGATTCTACTCCCAAGAGAATTCCCATCTAACATTCCTCATCCTGACCCATATACTTCCTCCTTTACCACTATATTCATTTGGGTCCTCTTAACTCTGCCTGTCCCACCATATCCTAAGATCTCCAGGCCTCCAAACTCTTTTATTTCGTTCTACTCTTAATCCTGCTGCCAGAATGTCAGTCCTAAAAAACTCTCATCACATCACTACCCAATTCTGAAAGAAATCATCCATGGCCAAATCTCTGAACACGGCATTCAAAAGAGCCTTCCCCATTTGGTTTCAACTTATCTTTCCAACCTTACCTCTCACCCCTGAATTACGCCAGTGGTCTCCAACTGGGGGCCATTTTGCCCTCCAGAGAACATATGGCATAGCTAGACATTTTTGACTGTCACAGCTAGAGGTGGGAGGATGGGCTACTGGCATCTAGTGGGTAGCAGTCAGGGATACTGCTAAACATCCTACAGTGCACAGAACAGCCTCCCACAACAGACTTATCTGATCCAAGATGTCAATGTTACTGAGGCTGAGAAACTCTGATCTATCCTATATTCCAGTGTTTCAAAAGTGTGCAAAGTAGATTATCTTAAGGAGTATGAGGACGGGGTGCCTGGGTGGCTCAGTCGTTAAGCGTCTGCCTTCGGCTCAGGTCATGATCCCAGGTCCTGGGATCGAGCCCCGCATTGGGCTCCCTGCTTCGCGGTTAGCCTGCTTCTCCCTCTCCCACTCCCCCTGCTTGTGTTCCCTCTCTCGCTGTGTCTCTCTGTGTCAAATAAATAAATAAATAAATAATCTTTAAAAAAAAATTGAGGGAAACTGGGTAGAGGGGACACAGAATCCCTCTGTATTATTTTTCGTTTTACTTTTCTTGTGACATAATTTACTGTCATAACGTGGACGGAACTAGAGGGTATTATGCTAAGCGAAATAAGTCAATCAGAGAAAGGCAATTATCATATGATCTCACTGATATGATGAATTTGAGAAACAAGACAGAGGATCATAGGGGAAGGGAGAGAAAAATGAAACAAGATGAAACCGGAGGGGGAGACAAACCATAAGAGACTCTTAATCTCAGGAAACAAACTGAAGGCTGCTGGAGTGGAGGGGGGCGGGAGAGATGGGGTGGCTAGGTGATGGACACTGGGGAGGGTATGTACTATGGTGAGCACTGCAAATTGTATAAGACTGACGAATCACAGACCTGTACCCCTGAAACAAATAATATATTATGGTAATTTTTTAAAAATTTACTAAAAAAATAAATAAAAATTTACTGTCATAAATTCATGCATTTAAATATAAAATTCACTGATTTTTTTTCTATATACTATTTCTTACAACTACATGTGAACCTACCTCAAAATAAAGTTTAGTTTTTTAAGAAAAAGATTAAATCACAAGGCAAGAGAGTTATTTTTATTACAAATTTTCTCTACTCCTTGTGATTATTTCAAGAAGGTCTCGGCATTTAGCACCACTAGGTGAGGCAATGCAGTCTGGGCCATGTACATTCTTGCTGAGTGTGTCAAGAACGCAAGGTTCTCGCCACTCTTCACCCAGGCCATTTCTCAGGGTTCTGTTTGCAGTGTGCAACCTCGAGGGATAAGGTGATGTCTCGCTCCAGGAGAAAGAGCAAGCTTATTTACTGACAGCTGTAAAAGAAGTGGATTTTCCAAGCTCGAGTGGTCCTTAGCCATGATGCAAGCCACTGAATGTGTAGCATCCACCTGGGCCTCTCCGTACAACCCCTGTAGGAGCTGGGAAGTAATAGCAACCAACACAATCATGATGCTCATGCTGCTTGCGCTGTGAGTAGTCCCTGACCCACCAGTCTAATATCTTCTGCCAGGTTTCATGAACTGGCTATAAAATATTAGCTTATAAGTAGGGTAAAATCAAATCCTGACAGACCCGTCTTAAACACCTCTCGAATCTCTCCAATCTCCCTTTTTAAGACAACAAGCACTGGATTCAGAGCCCTGAGCAGGCAATACTGTCTAATACCACTGTTCCATTTTCACAGTATTTATTCTTACATTTACCTTACCAGTGGCAACTGTCACAGGATTAGAGAGCTTCTTTAAAGAAACTTAACCCCCCCAAAAAAAGAAAAGAATTTTAACAACAAAAATCTTAAGGAAAAATATTAAATAAGTTGTAACACGG
>NC_058411.1:60999429-61177371 GCF_002201575.2 Neomonachus schauinslandi | reverse complement strand
GCAAGGCCGGAATCATGGTGACTACCCTTAAGACCTAAACCAGGGTTTGGGAAAATTTAAACGAGGGGTGACCAACCCAAATGCTTGTGGTTTCCAACTGGAAGAGAAGTTAGTGAAAAAAATCAAACCACACAACCTAATTTTAAATTAGAAATGACTTGATGTTAATTTACATTAAAAAGACCAGTAATATTTGGAATTGACTACTGACAATTAGTATCCTTTTTGTACCCTTTTTAGTCCAAATATTCCAATTTTTCCCCCACCGACAAATGCTGTTCCCTATATACTCTTTCTCTCTACATACCAATTTATACACTAGTATAACGATCAAGTGGGCTCAATGGCACGTCTCAGGGTTCCTTGGTTGAGCTAGAGACAGAATTCAGGAAACCATAACAGGCTGTTCTGTGTGCTCCTGTGTTTTAGAAATGGCTGTTTCTAACTTGCCTCTGCTCAATTCCACCTTCTATAAAAGGCTAAAAGCACACAGAGAAGCAGTTCATCCTTTTGTAAAGGGACTGGTGAACTTCATTCAATATGCCATTTAAAAAAAGAAAAAGGAAAAACTAAGACCTGCACTGTAAAGCAGAATAAAGGAGTAGATTTATTATAGCTACTCCAAATTTTAGAGTGATACAATGACCACAGAGTTAAAAACTATCACTGTTATCACTTTATTTGATAATAGTTGGTTTAGTCTACAAGTTTAAGGCAAACATACTAATGCATTTGCTTTTCATCAGAAATCATACTTACAAAGATTACATAAAATCTGTCCCAAAACTTCTAAGAAATGTTCATTAATTAAAAATAAGTCCGATTAAGATGCTTTACCAGGATACATGAATGAACTAAGGTGGTATACAATGTTTTTTAAAAACAAAATTCAAAAAAAGGTAAGGGCAATCTTTATCTTGTTTGAACAATGTGTTTTTAAAAGGGTTAAACTTCAGAGAGTACTTAAAAGTAAGACTGGCAGCCAGAAGGAATACTATTCATAAAATAAACACAGTTACAGAGGCTACTTAAAACAAGCCTGAACTTGGGGCTTCGGGAGAGGAGGCGCGCACGGCGAGGGCCGACGGCCACAAGGGGCGCACAGGTGCGGGGGCGCGGCGTCCCACCACGCACGCTGGCAGAGCCCAGGGACAGCGCCGCTCCGTGGTTTCTCGGAAAAAAGGAGAGTAGATGCACTTTGACGGCTGTTTCTTTTGTTTCCAGTGAGCAGTAAATGCTTAATACCATTAAGAAAACAAAAATAAAATCTGAAGGAAGGCAGCCCTTTTTAACTGTAGGTGGAGTGTGGCTTATGTGTCTCCGTTGAACACCGCCAAGCAGTTCTGCAGCAACTGTAGGTTACCCTAAAAAGAAAGGGAGAGTAAACGGTGACGCTCAGAGAGCTTGGAAGAACTGTACTGCAGATGTACAACACTAGAAAGCACGTAACTTTAAATTTATTAAGACAATAGAATTTGGGTAACAGCTACTCATTAATCAGAAATAACTGTTTAGAGACAAAATTATATACTTTGTTTCATGTACAATATTTTCCACATATCAGATTCTTCAGGAAATTTCCACCTAGACCACTATTACTGTTTGGAATTACCTGGCATGATCTAATGAGAGAGAAAATATGCTCTTTGTGTCCAAGTTAAACTACTGAACATTTTTTTTGAAGATTTATTTATTTTGAGAGAGAGAGAGAGCAGGGGGAGAGGGAGAGAGAATATCAAGCACACTCCCCGCTGAGTGCAGAGCCCCACACGGGGCTCAATCCCATGACCTGAGATCATAACCTGAGCCAAAATCAAGAGCCAGACGTCCAACCCACTGAGCCACCCAGGGGCCCCTGAACATTTCTGACTGTAAGCCATTAAAATATGTGTATTATATTACATGATTATATAATATATAACATATATAATGTATATTTTAATGACTAAAGTGATATGTTATAGCAATTTTTATAAAAATAGTAATAAGAGGGGCACCTGGGTGGCTCAGTTAAGTGACCAACTCCTGATTTCGGCTCAGGTCGTGATCTCACGATTATGAGATCAAGCCCCGCATCAGGCTCATGCTGGGTGGGGAGTCGGCTTGAGATTCTCGCTCTTCCTTTCCCTCTGCCCTTCCCCACCTTCATGATCTCTCTCTCTCTCTCAAAAAAAAAAAAAAAAGGTAAGTAATAAGATCACATACAAAAGTATTCTATAAAATGCAGACCTGGGGGTGCCTGGGTAGCTCAGTCGGTTAAGCGGCTGCCTTCAGCTCAGGTCATGATCCCAGGGTCCTGGGATCGAGCTCCGCATCGGGCTCCCTGCTCAGTGGAGAGCCTGCTTCTCCCTCTCCCTACCGCTCTGCCTACTTGTGCTATCTCTCTGTCAAATAAATAAATAAATAAAAATCTTTTTTTTTTTTTTTAAAGATTTTATTTATTTATTTGAGACAGAGAGAATGAGCGACAGAGAGCATGAGAGGGAGGAGGGTCAGAGGGAGAAGCAGACTCCCTGCTGAGCAGGGAGCCCAATGCGGGACTCGATCCCGGGACTCCAGGATCATGACCTGAGCCGAAGGCAGTCGCTTAACCAACTGAGCCACCCAGGCGCCCAATAAATAAAAATCTTAAAAAAAAATAAAATAAAATGCAGACCTGTGTAGCCATCTGTAAAACATGTGAACTGGCCTCCAAATTCAGATATGTGTAAAGACAAATATAAGCATATAGGTCACAACTATTTATTTATTAAGATTTTATTTCTTTATTTGACAGAGAGAGAGACACAGCGAGAGAGGGAACACAAGCAGGAGGAGTGGGAGAGGGAGAAGCAGGCTTCTGGCCGAGCAGGGAGCCCGATGCAGAGCTCGATCCCAGGACCCCGGGACCGTGACCTGAGCCGAAGGCAGATGCTTAAACAACTGAGCCACCCAGGCACCCCGGTTACAACGATTTATAAATGGGGGTGAAGGAAAACTTCTTCCTTAGAGTAGAAAGCCAACTAAAATGTATACAATGATGGAATTAGAAAATGACCATTTGGCAACCATCACAATAACTGACTCAGGGAAGTCATAACTGGATGCTAAAAACAATATAATGCTGAAATGCTAATACTGTGGTCATTAGGTACATGCAGCTACAGAACATTTAAATTTCTGTTAATTGAAATTAAATAAAAACTCGGTTTGAGTTTCTCGGTTGCACTACCCACATTTCAAGTGTTTGGCAGCCACATGTGGCTAGCTAGTGACCACCATACTGGACAGTGCTGATTATAGAGTATTTCCATTATCACACAAAATTCTGTGGGACAGTGCTGGTTAAGTGCTGGGTATTTAATTGACATAGTCCCAAGTATCTCCCCACAGAATACTTAATTTCAAAGTGTAAAATAATAACTTTGCCACTGAGAAACCTGTAGACATCACTTTATTTTTTCTCTAAAGATTTTATTTATTTATTTGACAGAGAGAGACACAGCAAGAGAGGGAACACAAGCAGGGGGAGTGGAAGAGGGAGAAGCAGGCTTCCCGCCGAGCAGGGAGCCTAATGCGGGGCTCGATCCCAGGACCCTGGGATCATGACCCGAGCCGAAGGCAGACGCCCAACGACTGAGCCACCCAGGCGCCCCCGAAGACATCACTTTAACCAAATGATCAAGATCATACACTGCCAGTAAGGCAGCTAATCAACAGCATGTGTCTCTTGATCTGACGTAATAAGGAGGTCTGAGCAACACTTTTGTGGTATTCTTGCCACAAGTGGAGAATCTAAACTCAATAATTAGACAAACCCAAATTGAGGGAGATTTTACAGACCTGTGCTTTTTAATAGTGTCCAATGTTATGAAATATGAAGATTCAGGAACTTTCCAGATTCAGGAAGTCTAAAAAGACGTGGCGGGGGGCAGTCAGGCTGGCTTAGTCAGTAGAGCATGTGACTTTTTTTAACCTTTTTTAAAAAAGATTTTATTCATTTATTTGACAGAGAGAGAGAGAGAGAGAGATCACACGTACAAGCAGGGGGAGGGGCAGGCAGAGGGAGACGCAGGCTCCCTGACACTGATGATCCCAGGGTCCTGGGATCATGACCTGAGCTGAAGGCAGACGCTTAACCGACTGAGCCACTCAGGCGCCCTGTCTGTATTTGTGAAATTATCTTCTTACAGGTATATTCCTCAAGTGAGACTAAGTCGAAAGACACACATCCTTCATTTGATATACTGCCAATGCTCTCCAGAAGGGTGTGCACCAACCCACACCCGCCAACAGGGCATGAGAACTCCACACCCTCATAGACAGTATCATCACTTCCTTTTTTTACATTTGATACATTTGACACTTTATTAATAAGGTATCTGAGACTATCTTCAAGGACACAAAAGTGATGTAACTACCTAATTTTCTGTTATAACCAGATTTCAATTACATGGCAAGACATACCCTAGTTATAATAAATGAAATCCAAAGTAGTTTCAAATCATCTGGCTCTAAGTTTAACTAATGTCTAATCTTTTTAGAATATTTCATATGGATTCCTGGGACTAACATGGGACTTTGTTCAGATTTACAAAATCATCAAGAAGAAACCTGAGACAAGAGAGCAGGGTTTCTCAACCTTGGCACTTTTTTTTTTTTAAGGTTTTATATTTAAGTAATCTCTACACCCAATGTGGGGCTCAAACCTAAACCCTGAGATCAAGAGTTGCATGCTCCACCGACTGAGCCAGCCAGGCGCCCCTTAATCTCGGCACTCCTGACATATTTTGGGCTGTGTAATTCTTTCTTATGGGGGCTGTCCGATGCACTGTAGAAAGTTTAGCAGCATCCCTGACCTCTACGCACTACATACCAGTAGTATCCCACCCACCCTTGGTTTTGACTACCTAAGTGGGTAGAGACATTTCTACCCAAGAAATGTCTCCAGAAATTGCTGTCTCCCAGGAGGCAAAACTGCCTCTGGTTGAGAGCCACTGGACTAGAAGACCTACCAGAAATTTCAACACAGGGAACACTTTTCAGAAAGGATTTGAAAAGTACAATATCTGGCAATCAGAGGCTGATATGAATCTATGTAGTAGGGGTCAGCAAACTTTTTCTGTAAAGGACTAAATATGTAGTAAACATTTTAGACTTTAGGGGCGCCTGGGTGGCTCAGTCGTTAAGCATCTGCCTTCGGCTCAGGTCATGACCCCAGGGTCCTGGGATCGAGCCCCGTGTTAGGCTCCCTGCTCAGTGGGGAACCTGCTTCTCTCTCTCCCTCATTCTCTCTCTCAAATAAATAAAATCTTAAGAAAAAAAAAATTTTTTTAGATTTTGAGAGACATTTCATCTCTGTTTTAACTACTCAACTTTGCTATAGTAGTATGAAAGCAATCACAGACAAAGCATAAATGAATGAGCTTCGGTGTATCCTAATAAAACTTTATTTATAGATTAAATATAAATTTTGTAAAATTATCACATCATGATATTCTTTTGCCTTTTTTCTAAGATTTTATTCGTCAAAGAGAACACAAGCAGGGGGAGCAGCAAGCAGAGGGAGAGGAGAAGCAGGCTACTTGCTGAGCAGGGAGCCCAATGCGGAGCTCGATCCCAGGACCCTGGGATCATGACCTGAGCCGAAGGCAGACTCTTAACCAACTGAGCCACCTAGGCATCCCTCTTTTGCCTTTTTTTTTTCTTTTTTATTTATTTGACAGAGAGACACAGTGAGAAAGGGAACACAAGCAGGGGGAGTGGGAGAGGGAGAAGCAGACTTCCTGCTGAGCAGGGAGCCCGATGCGCGGCTCGATCCCAGGACCCTGGGATCATGACCTGACCCGAAGGCAGACGCTAAACGACTGAGGCACCCAGGCACCCCTATATTTATTCTTTTTAAAGAGGTTATAAACTATCAAGGATTTTGTTAATAAATTAAAAAGAGGCTGGCAAATTACAACCTATTTTTGTATAGCCTCTGAGCCAGGAATGGCGTTCATATTTTTAAATGGTTATTTTTACTCCTTTATTTTATTTTACTACTCTACCACTCCCCCTGCTTGTGTTCCCTCTCTCGCTGTGTCTCTCTCTGTCAAATAAATAAATAAAATCTTAAAAAAAAACACAAAAAACAAATATAGTGAACATTAGAAACCAACACAGGTGCAATAAGAATAAATCATGCCAGCTTTATCAAAACATTTTCTTTTGAGAGGGTTATTAGACCAGGAAATCATAACATGTATCTTGATTTTAGTGAGGAATTTGATACTTATATCCATCATGGATAAAGTGGAGAAAAAATGGTTGATGACAGTATAAGTAGGTGAATTCATAACTATCCAAATAACTACAAATAATATTAATTAATAAGTTATTATCAGTTAGTATAGAAAGAAAGGAAGGGAACTAAAAATTTAGCCTTTTTGGGTTCTATGTACTTTTACAATTAGATGAACAAATATTGATTCCTTTGGTCCTGATCGATCCCTCCCTCCCTCTCTCTCTCTCCTTGCTTTCTTTCTTCTTCCTTCCTTCCTCTCTCTCTCACTTTCTCTCTCACTCTCTTTCCCTCCTTTTTTTTCTTTCCCTCTCTCTCTCTTTCTTTTTTTAAGAAGGCTCCACACCCAGTGTGGAGCCCAATGCAAGGCTTGAACTCATGGCCCTGAGATCAAGATCTGAGCTGAGATCAGGAGTCTGACACTTCACCCACTGAGCCACCCAGGCATCCCCTGATCAATCTTTTAAATTAAAACTTAGATAAGGACATAAAAGGGAAGTTCATACAAATTACATATGTCTATCACTTTGGAGCAATAACCACTCTAATAGTCAAGTACTACTATATGATCAAATTAAAGTTTCCAAAGGATCTCATGCTAGGCTAAAACTAGCAAGCTAAAATTTAATAGACACAAATATGGTCTACAATTACATTTTAAAACTTAAATGCTCAATAAATGAAGAAGTTCTAGAAACCTGTTGCACAACAATGTGAATATACTTACCACTGCTGAACTGCACACTTAAAAATGGTTAAGACGGTAAATTTTATGTGTTTTATACCACAAAAATGAAAAAGATTACTAAAAAAATGAAACACACAATTATAGGCTGGAGCTCAAGAAAAGACTTTGAAGAAGAAGAGAAGGTGTGACTATAGGCCAAAACAAGCTGGTACGAGATGGCACCTTAAACCCTTGTAAATATAAAGCACCCTGTAAGAAGAAATGTGCACAATAATCAGCCTGTGTACAGGGGCGCCTGGGTGGCTCAGTCGGTTAAGCGTCTGCCTTCGGCTCAGGTCATGATCTCAGGGTCCTGGGATCGAGCCCCGCATCAGGTTCCCAGCTCAGTGGGGGAGCCGGCTTCTCCCTCTCCCTCTCCCTCTGCTTGCCGCTCTGCCTATCTGTGCTCTCTCTCTCTCTACGTCTCTGTCAAATAAATAAATAAAATCTTAAAAAAAAAAAAAAATCCAGCCTGTGTACAGAAGTGTTTCCATTTCCAGGTGTAATATTTTAAAACAGCAATGACAGGAGGTCAATAATATAAAAAGTTTATTGAAATGTATAAGATAAAAAATATTTAGCCCAAGGATATCTAGCCTGGAGGAGACTATATATACAGAATATACACTATATAAATATTTGAGGGTAAACTGTAAGAGAAATTAAACTTATCTTTCTTAATTTAGATGACAAAACTTTGACCAATGTGTCAAAGTTACACAGAAGTAGATCTGTGTTCATTATGGGGTGCCCCAAAACTCTTAGTGCAGTTTTAAGCTTTTTAATGACTTTCAAAGTATAAATGCTATCAATATATCAAAAAATAAACACTTAAAGTTTATTTAAATTTCTTTAATACTTATAGTTTGGGGAATTTTGAATATGTTTTTAGTTTTCAGTCCCTCTGAAGACAGCATATGTTAAATAAATTTTTAGGTTTATTTTTTTTAAGGAATTATTTATTTATTTGAGAGATAGAGCGAGAGAGTGGGGAGAGGGGCAGAGGGAGAGGAAGAAAGAATCTCAAGCAGACTCTGCACTGAGCACAGAGCCCAACTCAGGGCTCGATCCCACAAACCTGAGATCATGACCTGAGCCAAAACCAAGAGTTGGACACCCAACTGACTGCACCACCCAGGCGCCCCTAAATTTTTTTTTTTTTAAAGATTTTATTTATTTATTTGACAGAGAGAGACACAGTGAGAGAGGGAACACAAGCAGGGGGGAGTGGGAGAGGGAGAAGCAGGCTCCCCGCTGAGCAGGGAGCCCAATGCAGGGCTCAATCCCAGAACCCTGGGATCATGACCTGAGCCGAAGGCAGATGCTTACCAACTGAGCCACCCAGGCGCCCTAAATTTTTTTTATTAATGAGAGATTTATTTTTTTTTAGCTAGTCAAAAAATGATACTGGTTTCCATATTAGGTACTAGAGTCTTACAGAGCTGACCATTTAGAGAAACTGTAGATATTATTCTTGTTTGAATTAGATGATTTGTAAAATCCCTCTCAATTCTAAGATTCTCTAGTTTTAAAATTACAGTAAAGTTTGGGCCAACCTTTATCCTTTAAAAAAAATAGAGATTTATTTATTTATTTTAGAGAGAGAGAGACAGAGAGACAGAGAGAGAGAGAACACGAGCGGGAGGGAGAGAGAATCCCAAGTGGACTCCACGCTAAGCCAGGAGCCCAACACAGGGCTCAATCTCCCAACACCAAGATGACCACCTGAGCCAAAACCAAGAGCTGGATGCTCAACCAACTGAGCCATCCAGGCATCCCTGAAGCTTTCTATTAACTACAAGAAAGGGCTTAATTTGAAGTAAATAAACACTATAAAACCCTGGAAGAAGGATGTTTATTTCCTAAAACCAAGTTATTTTGAAGCAGTAAAATAACCTTCAAAAATTATAATTCTAATTGTAATTAATTCTAATTCAGGAATACTTCTTACAGTACGCCTGTAGAAGGAAACTGTCATTAAAGAATTATTATCAATTCCATAATGGACTCATTTCTTTCTTTCCTTTTTTTAAAAAGTAATCTCTATGCCTAACATGGGGCTCAAACTCATGAACCTGAGATCAAGAGTGACCTACTCTCCCAACTGAGCCGGCCAAGTACCCCATAATGGACTCATTTCTAAATTATAAGTCACTTAAATTATTAAACCTTTAATATGACAATACCTTTGCATGCTTCAGTTCTAACTCTGCCAGTTCCACTAAATTTTTCCTGAATGCAGCAACTCTTCTTGTCTTAAAATCTATAAGTTCTGTGAACAAAAGAAATTAGGATCAACTATTTAATTTATATATTATAAAGTATACCTTATGCTTAAAGGGTAAGAACAGTACCTTGTTTTGCAGACTCAGATATTTTTTCAAATTTCTGACAACATAATTGTTGGGATGTTTCAGCCTGCAGAACATCTTTATTTTTCGCTCTTGCTTTATCCAGTGCTTTATTAGCATTTTCATAATCCACTAGTGACCTAGATCTTCGATAGAGGAGATCCTATAAAAGAGAATGCTTCACAATAACATACGCTGCACGTTTCTAATAGTTACCTGCAACCACCACTACCCCATCACCCCCATCACTTAAACCATGAATACCACACATGCCAGCTACTTTCTAAATGGTTTTTGTAACAGCTTTACTGAGATGAATTCACATACGTATAACTCATTCAAAGTGCACAATTCAACGGTTTTTAGTGTGCTCGCACCATTGTATAACCATCACTACAATCAATTTTAAAACAATTTTGTCACCCAAAAGGAAACCCCATATTCATCAGCAGTCATTCTTCATGTCCTCTCACCCGCCCCCTCCCCCCCCACCTGCTTTCTGTCTCAACAGATTTGCTAATTCTGGACATTTCATTAAAAAAAAAAAAAATGGAGGGGTGCCTGGGGAGCTCAGTTGGTTAAGCGACTGCCTTCGGCTCAGGTCATGATCCTGGCTGGAGTCCCGGGATCGAGTCCCGCATTGGGCTCCCTGCTCGGCAGGGAGTCTGCTTCTCCCTCTGACCCTCCCCCCTCTCATGTGCTCTCTCTCTCTCAAATAAATGAATAAATAAAATCTTAAAAAAAAATGGAATCATATAATATGTGGTCTTTTCTGTCTGGCTTTCTTTACTTAGCATAAAATTTCAAGTTCATTCATGTTATTGTGTAAACCAGTACTTCATTCCTTTTATTTCTAAATATTTCATTGTATGGAAATACCACATTGATTTATCCACTTATCAGCTGATAGACATTTGGTTTGTTTCCACATTTTGCCTATTATGAATAATGCTATTATGAACATTTGTGTATAAGTTTTTGTGTGAACATGTTTTCCTTTCTCTTTCATATCTCATTACTTAGGAGTGGAATTGCTGGGTCACTTGGTAATTCTATGCTGAACCTTTTGAGAAACTGCCAGACTGTTTTCTAAAGCGGCTGCACCACTACATTTCCAATGACTCTGTATGAGGGCTCTAATTTCTCCCCATCCTTGGCAACACTTACCTGTCTTTTTGATTAAAGCCACCTAGTGGATGTGAAGTGGTATCTCACTGTGGTTTGGTTTTGTTTTTAACAATTTTATTTAAGTAATCTCTATACCCAATGTGGGGCTGGAAATTACAACCCCAAGATCAAGAGTCGCATGCTCTACCTACTGAGCCAGCCAGGCATCCCTTGCTGTGGTTCTGATTTGCATTTCCCTGATAGCTAATGTTGAGCATTTTTTTATGTATTCACTGGCCATTTGTATATTTTCTTTGGAGAAAGGTTTATTCAAGTCCTTTGCCCATTTTTTAGTTGGGCTATTTGTCTTTTTACTGAGTTATAAGAGTTCTTCATATTTTCTGGATACCATTTGCTTATTAGGGACTCGTATGATTTGCGAATATTTTGTCCCAGTCTATGGGTTGTCTTTCCACTTTTCTTCACAGTGTACTTTGACACACACAAGTTTTTAATTTTAATAAAGTCCGTCCAATTTATTATTTTTTCTTTGGTTGCTGTACTCCTGGTGTCATATCTGAGAAACCAATGTCCAATCAGAGGTCAAAAAGATTTATTGTTTTTTTCTAAAAATGTTATAGTTGTTACATTTAGGTCTTTGATCAATTTTGAGCAAATTTTTATACACAGTATGAGGAAGGGGTCTAACTTTATTTCCATGGACTATTCAGATGACACAGTACCATTTGTTGAAAAGTCTATTCTTTTCCCCCCAAAACTGTCTTAGCACCTTGTTAAGAATCAACTGACTAGGGGCGCCTGGGTGGCTCAGTCATTAAGTGTCTGCCTTTGGCTCAGGTCACGATCCCAGGGTTCTGGGATCGAGCCCCACATCGGGCTCCCTGCCCAGCGAGGAGCCTGCTTCTCCCTCTCCCGCTCCCCCTGCTTACATTCCCTCTCTAGCTGTCTCTCTCTCTGTGTCAAGTAAATAAATAAAAAATCTTTAAAAAAAAAAAAAAGAAAAGAAAAAAGAATCAATTGACTGGGGCACCTGGATGGCTCAGTTGGTTTGCCTTTGGCTCAGGTCATGATCCTAGGGTCCTGGGATCAAGCCCCACACAGGTTTCCCTGCTCAGCAGAGAGTCTGCTTCTTCCTCTCAGTCTGTCCCTCCCTCAGTTTGTGTTCACATATGCTGTCTCAAATAAATAAATAAATAAAATATTAAAAAAAAGCAGCCAATGTGAAAAGGCCCAACTATATGACATTCTGGAAAAGGCAAATCTATGGAGATGTCACACACACATACAAAATCAACAGGGCTTAAGGGGAAAGAGGATGAATAGTGGAGCACAGAGGAGTTTTGGGGCAGTGAAAACTATTCTGTATGATACTTATAATGGTAGATACGTATCATTACACATTTCTTCAAACAAAAAACAATGTGTAGAACTAAGAGTGAGCTCTTGTGTAGACTATGGTCTTTATTGTTTGGCTTCTTTCACTCAGAAAAATTATTTTGAGATTCTTCCATATTGTTGCATGTATCCGTGGTTCATTCCTTTTTACCACTGAGTAGGATTCCACTGTATATATACACCACAATTTATCCATTCAGCTGCTGGTGGACATTTGGGTTGTTGCCAGTTTTCAACTATTACAAATAAAGCTGCTGTGGATATCCGTGGGGACACATGCTCTCAAATACCCAGGACTAGAATGACTGGACCACAGGATAGATGTATGTTTAATTTTTTAAGAAATTGTAAAACTTTTCCAAAATATTGTATCATATTCCAACTAACAGGGTGTGAAAGTTCTAGTTGCTATAATTTTTGTCAGAATTTTTCATTTTAGCCAAATTCTTGTTAAGGGGCGCCTGTGGTAAGGGGCGCCTGGGTGGCTCAGTTAGTTAAGGGGCCAACTCTCAATTTTGGCTTAGGTCATGATCTCAGGGTCCTGGGATCGAGCCCCCATGATGTGCTTCACGCTCACTGGGGAGTCTGCCTGAGGATTCTCTCTCTCACTGCCCCCTCCACATGTGCACATGCATGCTTTCTCTAAAATAAATTTAAAAATCTTTTTTTTTTTTTTAAGATTTTATTTATTTGAGAGAGAGAATGAGACAGAGAGAGACAGCATGAGAGGGGGGAGGGGCAGAGGGAGAAGCAGACTCCCTGCTGAGCAGGGAGCCCGATGTGGGGGATCATAACCTGAGCTGAAGGCAGTTGCTTAACCAATTGAGCCACCCAGGCGCCCCTAAATAAATAAATCTTAAAAAAAGAAAAAAAAAAGGTGTGTGGTGATATCTCATGAGTTTCCCCCCCCAGCTGTTTAGTAAATATTGAGTATTTTTTAAACAGCTATTTACTTATTTAATTACTCACCTACATTCAAGTATAGTTGGCACCCAATATTACATTAGTTTCAGATGTACAACAGTGATCTGACAGCTCTATGTTATGCTGTGCTCAGCACAAGTGTAGCTACCCTCTGACACCATACAACGCTATTACACTACCACTGATTCCTATATTCCCTCTGCTGCATATAGTTTTAATTTTTGCAATTAAATTTCAATTCCTTCTTGTGGTCACTAAGAAATTTGGATTTACTTTTAAAGCCATGTTCTAAAAAGTTATGTATTAACAACTATAATATTATAATAAAATAATGAATTTAAGGTCTTTATAGTGAATAATTCATTTTATCCCTGCCCACCCAATGTAAACGGTTTATAGGACACAACTGGATAAAATAATCTGATATGGATAGTATATTTACAAGTACCTAAGTCCTCAAAGTTAAAAAGGTTATTTATAATTTCTTTTAAGTTTATTTATTTATTTATCTCTTCACTCAACATAGGGATTGAACTCACAACCCCGAGATCAAGAATCAAATGCTCTTCCAACTGAGCCAGCCAGGCACCCCTATTATTTTTTTTAAGTAAGCTCTATGCCCAACATGGGGCTTGAACTCATGACCCCAAGATCAAGAGTTGCATGCTCTACCAACTAAGCCAGCCAAGTGCCCCAAGGGTTATTTATGATTTGATAAGGAATGAAAAATTGGTGTTCAAAGCACCACTGATCACATGGGAATTTTCTGTACAATGTATCAATTCATAAATTAACACTGAATTTATAATACCTTTTTTTTTCCTTAAAGATTTTATTTATTTATTTGTCAGAGAGCAAGACAGTACAAGCAGGGGGAGCGGCAGAGGGAGAGAGAGAAGCGGGCTCCCCACTGAGCAGGGAGCCAGATGTGGGGCTCGATCCCAGGACCCCAGGATCATGACCTGAGCCAAATGAAGGCTTAACTGACTGAGCCACCCAGGTGCCCTGAATTTAGAATATCTGAGCCACTGAGTTTTTAGTGCCTTTTCAGATGTTTCTGTTAAACATTTTTTGGATTAGTAAGAGTTTTAGTCTTGCAGGTAGACAGACTTCCAAAAGGAAATTTGAGTTACCTTAAAATAAAACATATCCTGGTTTTACAGCTCTCTCACCCACAATAGAGGACTTAGGAATCCTTTAGCTACACCGACTGTTATTTGGGGTTTTACTTCTTGTTTTGTAGGCATTTTATCTGAATGAATATACCAAATTCATTAAAAAAAAAAATAGTTCTAGATTATACTATATCAGAAGTTTATAGAGGAGGGGCGCCTGGGTGGCTCAGTCGTTAAGCATCTGCCTTTGGCTCAGGTCATGATCCCTGGGCCCTGGGATCGAGTTCCACATCGGGCTCCCTGCTCAGCGGGAAGCCTGCTTCTCCCTCCCCCACTCCCCCTGCTTGTGTTCCCTCTCTCGCTGTCTCTATCTCTGTCAAATAAATAAATAAAATCTTAAAAAAAAAAAAAGTTTATAGAGGAAACTTTTATGTGGGGTTCCCTGACCAACAATCTGTAAAAGGAGAACAAAAAATTCACACGTGGGGGCGCCTGGGTGGCTCAGTTGGTTAAGCGACTGCCTTCGGCTCAGGTCATGATCCTGGAGTCCCGGGATCGAGTCCCGCATCGGGCTCCCTGCTCGGCGGGGAGTCTGCTTCTCCCTCTGACCCTCCCCCTCTCCTGTGCTCTCTCTCATTCTCTCTCTCAAATAAATAAATAAAATCTTTAAAAAAAAAAAAAATTCACACGTGAAAATCTAATTTAAAATCAAGAGATAACCATTAACAATCTTAGGCCTAACAACCTCTAAAGAGATGGCTTTTTGTAAAATAGTCCATTTTAAAAAACAATGAACAATCAAATTACCTTAGCAGCTTGAGATTCCCTTAAGTAATATTTTAAAAGGTCGGAAAGTTTGAGGTCCTCATCAGCAGACACTCGTGCTTCTATTTTCTGAAAAAGGGGAAAAAAATCCGCCATTTAATTAGCACTTATATTCTACAGCCAATGTTTCTTTCATAATTACTGTAAAAAAAAAAATTAAAGTTACAAATGACTACAGTATCCATTCCTATTTAATCTAATTTTCCTTGCCTTCTCCTTTCTACTAGCCTATTACTGTACTTCAGGACTTTGACCAAAAATGAACAGAAAAAAGAATGAAATCAAATGAGACTTAGTGAATTTATGGAAGGACTCTATGTTTGACTCAAGTTCTTGGCAATAATGAGTTTCAATATTATCTTTCAGCATCACTAACTACATGTACATTACTAATATACACTTATTACATCTCTTGTTACATCATTTCAATGACATGTACACATGATTTCAAAGTGATAAAGGATGGGGCTCAAGGGTGGCTCAGTCAGTTAAACATCTGACTCTTGATTTCGGCTCAGGTCATGATCTCAGGGTTGTGAGATGGAGCATGTGTTGGGCTCCACGCTGTGTGTGGAGCCTGCTTAAGATTCTCTCTCCCTCTCCCTCTCCCCTGAAATAAAAATAAAATGATAGGGCGCCTGGGTGGCTCAGTTGGTTAGGCGACTGCCTTCGGCTCAGGTCATGATCCTGGAGTCCCTGGATCGAGTCCCATATCGGGCTCCCTGCTCGGCGGGGAGTCTGCTTCTCCCTCTGACCCTCCCCCCTCTCATGTGCTCTCTCTCTCTCATTCTCTCTCTCTCAAATAAAATCTTTAAAAAAAAATAAATAAAAAAATAAAATGATAAAGGCTAACAATGAAAGACTAGGTAATTCAAATCAATCTTCCTACTGATAACAACCAGAAAACGTAGTCAAAACATTAACAAAATGTGCCTGAAGACACAAAATAGTAAACAGATGTGGTTAGTTTGAGTTGGGATAAAATGGGAAGCAGCCATGTAAGACTAAAAAGATGAAACTATTCAATTCAGTTTGGAGAGACAGAAAATTAAAAAAGATGTATTATGTCAACCAAATACAATATAGGGACCTTGTTTGAATCCCAGCTCAAACGAACTCCACTGTAAAAAGCCATCTGAGGCAAATGGGAGCATCTATATACTCAATATTTGATGATTTAAGGGGAAATCATTGATAATTGTATTGATTATATTAAAATTTTTAAAAAGTGTTCATTTTTAAGATTTTATTTATTTGAGAGAGAGGGAAAGAGAGAGAACATGAGTGGTGGGGAGGGGCAGAGGGAGAGGGAGAAGCAGACTCCCTGCAGAGCAAGGAGCCCAACGCAGGGCCTGATCCCTGGACCCTGAGATCACGAACCCGAGCCAAAGGCAGGTGCTCAAATGAGTCACCCAGGCACCCCATGACTATATTAAAATTAATTCTCATCTTTTTAAAAAAGAGATATGCACAAAGGGCAGAAAAAATGAATATGGACTTTTTGGGAAAAAGCACTTTAAGCAATGTAGAAAATGTTAACATTCAGGAAATCTGGATGACACATGTACAGGAATTCTTTGTTCTATTCTTTTTTTAAAAAATATTTTATGTATTCATTTGAGAGAGAGAGAGAATGAGTGGAGGGGAAAGGCAGAGGGAGAGGGAGAAGCAGACTCCCCACTGAGTAGTGAGCCTGACGTGGAGCTCGATCCCAGGACCCTTGAGATCATGACCTGTGCCAAAGGCAGAAGCTTAGCCATCTGAGCCACCCAGGCTCCCCTCTTTGTACTATTCTTGCAACTTTTCTGTAAGTCTGAAATTACTGTTGAAATAAAGTTAAAATTTAAAAACCCTGCACATCTAGCAGGATAACTAAAATAAAAAAGATAAGTATTATAAGCTTGTGTAGCAATCCAATACTCACATTTATTCTGGTAGGAATGTAAATTGGTACAATCACTTTGGGAAACAGTTTGGCACTGTCTATGAAAGCTTTTCACATGGAGACCCTATGACCCCTAATTCTCCCCCTGGTTATACACACCCAACAGAAATACATACTTATTTTCAGCTGAGGATATGCAAGAATGGTCTTAGAAGTACTATTTGTAAACAGCCACAAACTAGAAACTGTACAAATGCCTACCAACAGTAGAACAGATGAATAAATTCACGTATATTCTTGCAAAGGAAAGCTATATAGCAAGAAGAATGAAGGATCTATACAAACATGCAACAACATGGATGAATAGTATGGACGTAATGTTGAGTAAATGAAACCAGACATAAAAGAATACATACTGCATAAAACATTTATATAAAATATGAAAATAAAATTAATCTCTGCCGTTAGAAGCTAAGGTAGTGGTTACCCTTGTAGGAGGTGGTGACTCAGAAAGCAGGTGAAGAGGGGCAGGGCATCTGGGTTGCTGGTAAGAATTCTATATCTTTTTTTTTTTTTTTTAAAGATTTTATTTATTTATTTGAGAGAGAGAGACACAGTGAGAGAGGGAACACAAGCAGGGGGAGTGGGAGAGGGAGAAGCAGGCTTCCTGCCGAGCAGGGAGCCCGATGCGGGGCTCGATCCCAGGACCCCAGGATCAGGACCTGAGCCGAAGGCAGCCGCTTAACGACTGAGCCACCCAGGCGCCCCTAAGAATTCTATATCTTGATCTAGGTGTTCATTATATGAGTGTGTAAAATTTGCAAAATTTCACTGAGCTGTATACTTTTTTTTTTTTAAAGATTTTATTTATTTCAGAGAGAGAGAGAACACAGAGGGAGAGGGAGAAGCAGACTACCCACTGAGCAGAGAGCCCGAAGCAGGACTCGATCCCAGGACCCTGAGATCATGACCTGAGCTGAAGGCAGACGCTTAACTGACTGAGCCACTCAGGTACCCGTGAGCTGTATACTTTTTTTTTTTTTTAAAGATTTTATTTATTTATTTGAGAGAGAGAGACACAGCGAGAGAGGGAACACAAGCAGGGGGAGCGGGAGAGGGAGAAGCAAGCTTCCCGCTGAGCAGGGAGCCCGATGCGGGGCTCGATCCCAGGACCCTGGGATCATGACCTGAGCCGAAGGCAGATGCTTAACGACTGAGCCACCCAGGCGCCCCTGAGCTGTATACTTCTGATATGTGCTCTTTCCTATATATATAATATGCTTCAATAAAAAAACTTGAAGCTTAAGAAATATTCCTTTATAACAGAGAAATAAACTTAGGAAATTTCTTAATCTAACAGATAAATGCACAAAGTATATTCAAAACTGACTTAGATAAATTTAGATAAACTGATTTAGATAAATCTAGGGAACATGCTAGACGATGTTGGGTGCTTTTAAATATGGCTCCTCTCCTTCCATTAAGAAGTAGGGTAGGTCAGGGCGCCTGGGTGGCTCAGTCATTAAGCGTCTGCCTTCAGCTCAGGTCATGATCCCAGGGTCCTGGGATCGAGCCCCGCATGGGGCTCCCTGCTCAGGAGGAAGCCTGCTTCTCCCTCTCCCACTCCCCCTGCTTCTCCCTCTCCCACTCCCCCTGCTTGTGTTCCCTCTCTCGCTGTCGCTCTCTCTGTATCAAATAAATAAAATCTTAAAAAAAAAAAAAGAAGTAGGGTATGTATCCCCTCCCCTTGAATCTGGACCCTAAGACTGTATGACCAATACAGAAGTGATGCTGTGCCAGTTTCCAGGCCTTAATGAAACTAAAAATGTCTGCTTCCTATCTTTTGGGATGCTTCCTTTTGGAACCTAGCCAGCACATTGTGAGGAAGCCGAAGCAGCTCCCTGGAAAAGCAACATGCAGGTGTTATAGCCAACAGCCCTGGCTCAAGTCTCGGCTGATAGCCAGTATCATCCCCCAGACATCTGGAAGAGCCTTCATATGTTCCCTGTTGAGGCCCAGACATCATGGAGCAGAGGCAAGCCATCTCTGCTCTGTCTTTTCTGAATTCCTGACCTAAAGACTTCATTAGCATAATAAAATGGTTGTCGTTTTTAAGCTACTTATTTTAGGATGGTTTGTTATACAGCAAATAACCACAACACTACAAAAACACTAAAAGAAATAAAGATAGTCGTGGCAATGGCAATGTGCCACCTAGAGCTCCTTCAAGAGCAACTGCTTGCTGTAAGGAGCACATATGGTTCAGAGTCCTACTTGCAATCTCTCTAGATCCAGAACAATATTCATTCCAAGGTTATGCTGATCCTCCCATGCCTGCCTTGGCTGCACCCCATGAGAGGGCAGCAGGGCCAGCCCCTCCTGCCTGACACAGTGCTCCCTCTAATGAGCCACTCTGGCTGACCTACACAAAACTTCCTTGGAACTATGCTACAGTCTGAAACTCTTCCTACCCAGTACCCTCTTCCTCTGCCCTCTCCTTTCACAGGTATAGACCTGCACTATGGTCTAAAGCCTCTTCATGTCTATCCTACTCCTTCCTCTTTGTTCTTCCCAATGAATCTCTTGCATATCTGATTCCATTTTACATCTACTTGCACATCTTTTGACACATAAAGCTATTTTGTAATAAATCCCTGTTCTTTTGATGTAAACACATAGAAAAACAATGATATCTTCCCAGAAAATGCTCATTGGTACAAATACCAAAAGCAGAATAATGGACCCCAATATACAACATTTATGTATTTAATGACTCTTTCCTTTGTGAGAAAATCTCTTTTCCTTTCCTTGTCTTCACTACACATTACTCAATTGACAAAGTCCTGTTGCAATCAGATTTCTACAATGGACTAGCCACCTCCACCCTCAGTTAAGTACCCTTAAACTTCTAATGAACTTTTCACTTTTCTATCAACTTTATCAAAGTGTTTAAATATTACTGCATCTAAGACTGATCCCTGAAAATCAAGACTATGTCAACATGAAATTATTACTATGATCACACCTTTCTGTAGTTGCATATCTGTCTCGTATTGATACAACTCATTTTTATTTTTAAAGTTTTTTTTAAAGCTTTTATTTATTTGAGAGAGAGAGAGCACAAGTGGTGGAGAGGGAGAAGCAGGCTGCCGCCTGAGCAGGGAGTCCAATGCGGGGCTTGATCCCAGGACCCCTGGATCATGACCTGAGCCGAAGGCAGATGCTTAACCGACTGAGCCACCCAGGCACCCCTATTTTTTAATTTTTAAAAAGATTTTATTTATTTATTTAAGAGAGAGTGAGTGAGTGAGAGAGAGAGAGAGTGCAAGAGAAGGGAGGGGCAGAGGAAGAGGGAGAAGCAGACTCCCCACTGATTGCAAAGCCTGACACCGGGCTTCATGCCGGGCTTGAACTCGATCCCGGGATGCCAGGATCATGACCTGAGCTGAAGGCAGATGCTTAAGCAAGTGAGCCACCCAGGCGCCCTGATACAACTCATTTTTAAACCAGTGTCATGGGGGATCAAAAGCACTATCATCTTGGTAAAAGTATAATGAATCTAAGACTTTCTTCTAGCTTACAAAGCCCCAGAAAAAGATCATTCTTCATAAAAATAAATGCTGTTTCATAATGAACATGTTCTCTGATCAAAAATATGAACTTTCGGGGGTGCCTGAGTGGCTCAGTTGGTTAAGCGACTGCCTTCGGCTCAGGTCATGATCCTGGAGTCCCGGGATTGAGTCCCGCATCGGGCTCCCTGCTTGGCAGGGAGTCTGCTTCTCCCTCTGACCTTCCCCCCTCTCATGTGCTCTCTCTCTCTCACTCTCTCAAATAAATGAATAAATAAAATCTTCAAAAAAAAAAAAAAAGAATATGAACTTTTGGGGAGCCTGGGTAGCTCAGTCGGTTGGGCGTCTGCCTTTGGCTCAGGTCATGACCCCAGAGTCCTGGGATCGAGCCCCACGTTGGGCTCCCTGCTCCCGGGAAGCCTGCTTCTTCCTCTGCCTGCAGCTCCCCCTGCTTGTGTTCCCTCTCTTGCTGTCTCTGTCAAATAAATAAATATTTAAAAAAAGGGGGGGGCGCCTGGGTGGCTCAGTCATTAAGCGTCTGCCTTTGGCTCGGGTCATGATCTCAGGGTCCTGGGATCGAGCCCCGCCTTGGGCTCCCTGCTCCGCGGGAGGCCTACTTCTCCCTCTCCCACTCCCCCTGCTTGTGTTCCCTCTCTCGCTGTCTCTCTCTCTGTCAAATAAATAAAGATTAAAAAAGAAATAATATGAACTTTTACACAAATATCAGAAGGCCATAACAAAAAAATTTATTTCCTGAAAAAAACTCAAATTTTCAAATCTAAATCTGTCTCTTCATCCTTCTGAAGTATAGCTCATCTTTCTCAATAAAGTTTAACACAACCACAACAGGTTACACACTACTGTATGCAAAGATTGAGACTCTCAAAGGTTAACCAATAGTACTTACTCTTGTTTTATCAAACAGTTCTGAAACTTTGAGAAAAAACCTGGAAGGGAAAAATATTTCATCAGAAGCCAGCTTTAAAATGACTTTTCATTTCAAATGTTCAGAGCATATACCCCCAAAACCATATTAATAATGAACTTTCTTATTTCACTGCAGTAATATTTAATGGTCTTGTTCACCACAGACTTCATTAGAACAACACCTCTATACTTCCATATAACAGACTGAAAACTGTTGTTAAAAAAAATCTTCCCATTTCAAGGTTAACAGTCTAAGCCATACATTTATTTATGTATGTACTATATACTTTTTAAAGTAACCTCTACACCCAAGGCGGGGGTCGAACTCACAACCCTGAGCTCAAGAGTCACGTGCTCCACTGACTGAGCCAGCCAGGCACCCCAAGCCATACATTTAAATTAAAAAATTTTTTCCTTATATTCTTTAGCAGAATGTCACATAATAGTAAATAAAGCCTGTATCTTCAAAATTACTATAGAAGTATAGAACAATCAGATCCAAAAAGGCTGACTTAAAAGGAAAACACTAAAGTTGGAGCAGCTCTTGAAGTTATCTGATACTTGTGTTAAACATCTTCAAGTAGAGCTGCTTTGTTTTAGAAAATAACAGAAATGGGGGCGCCTGGGTGGCTCAGTCGTTAAGTGTCTGCCTTCGACTCAGGTCATGATCTCAGGGTCCTGGGATCGAGTCCCGCATTGGGCTCCCTGCTCAGCAGGGAGTCTGCTTCTCCCTCTCCCTCTCTCCCTGCTTGTGTTCCCTCTCTCGCTGTGTCTCTCTCTGTCAAATAAATAAAATCTTAAAAAAAAAAAAAAGAACAGAAATGAATAACCAATTTCTATCTCTGAATTCATGTTCACTTTTAACTAAATAGCCTATCTCTCAAATGCTGACACCAACTAAAAAATATCCCAATGCCAAACCATTAAAGGGGTATTCTGTGAAATAATATGTAATTACCGGTGACATTATAACTGGATTGGGCAAGTACTACTAAAAGCTAAAACACTATTTTATGACCTTTGTTTTATTTGACAGGTTTATGTCCAATAACTCACGGCAAGGTTGGCTTTTTCTTCTTATCAAAGAGTTAGAGACTAACTCTTTGGGAAGATAGCATGTTAATTAATGTAAGCTATATATAGTATCTTGTTTTGCTGAAAAAACCTGGATCTTACATGCCTACTAAGACGGGATATACTAGAAAAAATTCAAGGATATGGTTTAGAAAAAGGCATAAAGTATGAAAATAGTTTTGCCACTTAAAATTGAAAAAAAAGTTGGATTATTTTTCAATGAAGAGTTGGGTTTAAACAATATTATAGGAACAACTAAAATTAACTATGGTTAGATTAATGTGAAAAGCCAGTATAAAGTAAATAAACAACAGCTATGTATGCAAACATCCAGAGAGCATTTCTATACTAACATGCATAATACTTCCCCATCAGGTCACTCTACGACTGCCCTAAGATTCATTAAACTTATAATCTAGAATAGCCAGCCTCTTTAAAAAGTATAAACTGATAACATCACATTTTACTTTAAAAGTCAATTTGGCCTCCAAAAAAATACAAATATATATTATATTCTAATTCCAAAACATTTATTTATAATAAACTTCATCAAAACCTAAGAACATTTTGACATAAATTCTGTCTTCCTCTTCCTTACATACATAAATCAGCCAATTTTCATCAAATAGAACTTTGCAAATGTTAAAATTACATAAAGCCAATTTTTACTTTTCAGATTTAAAAAATAAGAGAGAAATGATAGAGAAAAAAATGACACTGATCCAAGTTTATAAGAAGCGCCTTATTATTGATGTATTTTGAAGAAGATATTCTAAATGACTCTCGGGTCAGAAATATTCTGTGTGTCCAGGCTGCCAACAAAATTTTTGTTTTATTTAATGTTTCAAATCAGAATCCTTACTTGCATATATCTGTAGAATCCTGAGTTCCTAAAGCATATAATGAAGAACCAATTCTATTGTAATCATCTGCAGCACCTATGGAAAAAAATTTTTAGAATATATTTATTCATTGATTCCAAAATACTTACTGAGCACCTACCTGCCAAACAATGTGTATGCAGTATGAAATACCCCAAGTCTGGTGAAGGAAATGACAACAGCTATATTATAACTTGATGAATATTATATTAGAAGTAGGAACAAACTACTCTGGGAGCCGGGGAAACAGATGATTCCACCTGAGTAAGTTAGGGAAGGATTTACAGACACTACTGAATGAGTCAGAACTTGTAGGATAAGCAAATCTTTACCAGGCAAAATGGAGGGGACAGCATGGATAAAGGCCAATGAGACATAAAAGAATACAGTATATTCAAACAGCCTTCTAGGAAGAAGGCACTATAGGGTATAGAAGACAGTGGACAGAGCTGAAGATGGAAAAATAAACTGGAAGTATCCTGGGGGGAAAAAACAGGTTTTTGTAAGACACGATAAAGTTTGGATTTGATCTTGTAAGAATGGGTATTATTAAACATTTTAAAATAACAGTAGTGGTAAAAACAACCATTAAGGATTTTAGATAAAAAATTCTGCTGCCTAGAATAAAGATTAGAAATGGAGACACAGAAGGCTGAGTAACCAACTAGGAATTTGTTGTGTCAGATACTGATGGTCAGGATCAAGTTAGCAAAAACAGTGACAGCAGAAAGGAACAAGAAAGCTAGAAGATATTTAGGAAATCTAATAGGTAGGATTTACAAACAAGAGACCTAAGGTAGGAGGGAAAATTATGGAGCTTGGGAAGCTAGATGAATGGTGGTAGCACCATTATCCTTGGGTGCTAGGAAGCGAAGTATTAAACTTCAGCACAATACTTTTCCCAGGGCTCACCCCATGGGACAACTTGTTGAGAAAAGATTTCTCGTTTCAGAGAAAGGATAGTATAAGTGCAATGGTTAAGAGCATAGAACTGGAACCAAACTGCTTAGGGTCCAATCCCAATTTACCAGCTCTACCACCTCGAGCTTATCACTTAACCTGTGTATGCCTTGCTTTCCTTATCTGGAAATGGGGATAATAATGGTACCAGCTCCGCATGATTACTTGGACTAAATGAATTAATAAATGTTACTATAGGGGCGCCTGGGTGGCTCAGTCGTTAAGCGTCTGCCTTCGACTCAGGTCATGATCCCAGGGTCCTGGGATCAAGCCCTGCATCGGGCTCCCCGCTCTGCGGGAAGCCTGCTTCTCCCTCTCCCACTCCCCCTGCCTGTGTTCCCTCTCTCGCTGTGTCTCTCTCTGTCAAATAAATAAATAAAATCTTAAAAAAAATAAATAATAAAAATAAAAAAATAAATGTTACTATATACCTGGCACATAGCAAGTACAGTATTATACAAACGTTTGCTATTATTAACGAAATCCGAGACATGCCTATTTTGTATGGAAATTCCCACTTATGCCAGCAGTATTTTACAAGGTTTAATGTGTTTATTCTCTAACAAAACAGTAATCCTTACACTGTACTTTCTTATGCTGTACAAAGTTACATTCAACAAATAAGACTGAAATCTGGTGACTCTATTTACTTTTTAAAATTATTCAAAACAGATCTATTTTGATGTTTCATAAAGAATTTTTTTGGGGGGCGCCTGGGTGGCTCAGTCGTTAAGCATCTGCCTTTGGCTCAGGTCATGATCCCAGGGTCCTGGGATGGAGCCCCACATCGGGCTCTCTGCTCAGCGGGAAGCCTGCTTCTCCCTCTCCCACTCCCCCTGCTTGTGTTCCCTCTCTCGCTCTCTCTCTCTGTGTCAAATAAATAAAAATCTTTAAAAAAAAAAAAAAAAGAATTTTTTTTTAAAGTGGGCTCCATGCCCAACATGGGGCTCAAACTCACACAAGAGTTGCATACTCTACTCATCTGAGCCAGCCAGGTGCCCCCATAAAGAAACTGTGAACACAAACTTCAGACTCTGAATGGTAACTTCTACATATGAGATTGTTCACTATTATCCTAAAAGTTTAAGTTAAAAAAAATAACACTTAAAAATCACAAAAAGGTTGGTTTATTGAGGCAGGAATCACAAATGATTTGTGTTTAAAATCAAATACATTAATATTTTATACTTAAACTGACCCTGAAATTATTTTTTAGAGCAAGACATTCCTGGATCCTAATATCTGGCCCTGAGAATACTACCCTCTTTAGCTGTTACATCATTATATGATCACAGAAAATAAGCAAACTGCCCTGATTTTATACATTACAGTGATGTTGAAAACTTAAGTTTTCATAGTCCAGGCTAAGTTCATGCATCATGAAAAAATAATTTTTACTTTATAATTCTGTAAAATCGTATGTTATATAATTAATTATATGTAATAATTATGATTTTGTAAATAGGTTCACAACCATCTTTCTTAAAAGCACTGTTCCAGGGGCGCCTGGGTGGCTCAGTCGTTAAACATCTGCCTTCGGCTCAGGTCATGATCTCAGGGTCCTGGGATCGAGCCCCGCATCGGGCTCTCTGCTCAGCGGGAAGCCTGCTTCTCCCTCTCCCACTCCCCCTGCTTGTGTTCCTTCTCTCGCTTTGTCTCTGTCAAATAAATAAATAAAATCTTAAAAAAAAAAAAAAAAAAGCACTGTTCCATTTCGTCAAATAAATAAAGAAGAATCACTAATATTTTCTTCAGTTTTCTTAATGGATGACTGTCTACCTTTATAGTTCTTTATGTTTCCATAGCACGAATATACACCTCTCTTACAGGACTGATTATAGTACACTGTAATTTTTTGCTTTTTGTGTTTATTTCACCTGCAAAATTTTTATTTTTTTTTACGATTTCATTTATTTATTTGAGATTGAGCACAAGCAGGCGGAGGTGCAGAGGGAGAAGCAGACTCCCCACTAAGCAGGGAGCCTGACACAGGGCTCCATCCCAGGACCCCAGGATCATGACCTGAGCTGAAGGCAGACATTTAACCAACTGAGCCACCCAGGTGTCCCTATTTATTTTTAAAAAGATTTATTTATTTGAGAGAGAGAGACAGAGCATAAGTGGGGGGAGAGGCAGAAGGAGATCCCGATGGAGGAATGATCCCAGGACCCTGAGATCATGACCTTAGCCAACATCAAGAGTTGGCTGCTTAACCAACTGAGCCACCCAGGCCCCCTGAACTCTATCACATTTAAACTCCATTGGTATAAGTGATATTTATCCCAAGAACATAAGGTTGGTTTAACATTTGAAAATATAATTAATCATACTAATAGATTAAAAAGGAAAAACGATATGATTATCTCAACACTGTAGGTGCAAAAAAGAACATTTGATAAAAATCCAACATTCATTCCTGACTTAAAAGAAAAAAAAAAACTCCCAGAAAACTAGCAATTTACAAGAGAATTTCCTCAACCTGATAAAAAGCATCTAGGAGAAACTAATGGTTTAAGATGAATGCCTTCCGTGGAGCACTGGGTGTTATGCACAAACAATGAATCATGGAACACTTCATCTAAAACTAATGATGTAATGTATGGGGATTACCATAAGAATAAAAAAAAAAAAAAAAAAGAATGAATGCCTTCCGCAGAAGTTAAGGAACAAGGCAAAGACGCCTACTCTCACCACTTCCATCCACACTCTACTGGAGCTTCAGTACGACGGGGCAAAGACAAGAAATAAATGGAACCTAAATTGGAAAGAAATCTAATTGTTTCTATTAGCAGATGATCATCTATGTAGAAGATCCAAAGGAATCTACAAATAGTTACTGGAACCAGTAAGTGAGTTTATTTAGTAAGACTGCAAGATATATGATCAATATAGAAAATACATTGTATTTCTATATATTAGCAAATAACAACTGGAAACTGAAAGATAAAATACATCATTTACAAGAGCATCAAAAATAATTAGGAATCAATCTTTATACAAGATAACTATGTATAAGATCTGTACAATGAAAGCTATAAAATATTGGAGAGAATTTAAGGAAGACCTAGCTAAATGGAGAAATACACTATATTCATGTATCAGAAGAATCAATATTGTTAAGACATCAATCCTCCCCAAATTGACCTACAGATTCTACACAATCCCAATCAAAATCCCAGACACCATTTTTATAAAAGTGACAAGCTGATTCTAAAATCCGTATGAAAGGGCGCCTGGGTGGCTCAGTTGGTTAAGCGACTGCCTTAGGCTCAGGTCATGATCCTGGAGTCCCGGGATGGAGTCCCGCATCGGGCTCCCTGCTCGGCAGGGAGTCTGCTTCTCCCTCTCCCACTCCCCGTTTGTGTTCCCTCTCTCGCTGTGTCTTTCTCTGTCAAATAAATAAATAAAATCTTAAAAAAAAAAAAAAAAGATTTTAAAAAATAAAATAAAATAAAATAAAATCCATATGAAAATGTAAAGAACCTAGAGGGGCCAAAACAACTTTGGTATAGAAGAATAAAGCAGGAGGACTTATATAAGAAAAGATATTCAACATCATCAGTCATTAGGGAAATGCAAATTAAAATCACACTGAGACGCCTATGAGAATGGCTAAAAGGAAAGAGTGAGTATCCTTGTTGGAAAAGATGTGGAGGAATTGGAACTCTCATGCACAGCTGGTAGGAATGTAAAATGGTACAGTCATTTCATTTTGGGAAAAAAAGTTTGGCAATTTCTTAAAAAGTTAATTATACACTTACCACATGACCCAGCCACTCTACTTTTAGGTATTACCCAAGAGAAATGTAAGCACATGTCCATACAAAGACTTACAAATAGATGGTTCATGTCAGCTTTATTTATAACAGTCTAAAGCTAACAATGACCCAAATGTCCACCAACAGCTGAATGGATAAACAATTGTGGTATATCCATACAACAGTATAATACTCAGCAATTAAAAGGAATGCCCTCTTGATACACATAACAACTTGAACTAATCTCAAAATAATTTTGTTGCATTTTAAAGCCAAATAATAAAGAGTACATACAGTATGATTCCATTCATATAAAATTCTAGAAAATGCAAACTAATCTATAGAGACAGGAAGCACATCAATGGTTGCCTAGGGACAGGGAAAAAGGGAGGGAATACAAAGGTCTGTAAGGGAACTTTTGGTGGTGATAGATATGTTCATTATCTTGATTATAGTGATGATTTTACACATATGTCAAAACTTATCAAACTGTATACTTTGAACATTGCAACTTACTGATACCAACTTATACCTCAATAAAGCTGTTAAAACATTAGTCTATCTTGAACTTTGAATGAATCTTTTACATACATGATTTTGTAACATCATGTACTTGATCATTTAGAAAATATTGGCTCAATGAGTTATGCAGATCTTCCAAATGTTGACACACTTCATTATACATAAACAACATCAAAAATACCACATTGACATATGATCATCAATCTCCTCAGACAAGTCTTTATTGTGAAGCAAGTTCATGAGGATGGATACAAGTTTTCAAAAATTCTAACTATTGCTGGAGAGCTTGACTTTTATCATTGTCAACAAATACTATCAGTTGTTTTCCTTAAAGTGACAGATTCACTTAATTTTTAAGAAAATGTCTACCAAATACTCAAATCTGAATAATCATAGTTTGGCAGCTTTTCTCTCAAGTAGAAACGGTGTTTTTTTTGGGGAAAAAAAAAAAAAGGCAAGATAATTCAGTTGCAACTAAAGTGCTTTTCTAAAGAGAACCATTATATTTCAGTACGCAGAGTGCTTTATGTATACCTTCCATTTCATCATTCAGAATATTAAAAAAGTGAACTCAAGGGAAGTGTTTATTACAATTAGTAATTTTAACTGCTTTATCGAGGATATTCTTAATTGAATTTTTTTTTCTAACTGCAAACACACTGCAGGAAAGAATATAGTGACTCTTAGCACAATTTGGTGCCACTGTCTTGCTCTGTGCTAAGGCACCAGTAATCTTATCCACCATGGCTTCTGCTTTATCAGTGTAAATGTCAACATGGTGAAAAATACAAAAAGCATCATGGATTGTTATGAAAATAGTTTTGACCTCACAGACTTGCTTAAAATAAAAAGAGCCTTAGGGTCAAGACTTCACAGACCACAGTTTGAGAACCACTGTTCTATAGCAAGACTTTTATAAACTATAAGTAACATAGTAACTTTATAATTATTCCATTAAAAAATGTAAGCTTTAGCCACAGAGAAAAACCTTACTTTTGTGGGATCTTGTCATCCTATCAGATTTAGCAGATGCATCCTTAACTCGGTTATGATATTCTAAAAGGAATGTTCGTTCATGCTCAAAGAAATCATCTACATCCTATAGGGTCAAAAGAAAATATAATTTTTCACTTATTTACTTTAGTGTAATACATAAATCACTTTACCATTATAATCATAAAAGATCAGTAAAACAGCACAGCTATCCTCTAATAATCAGATGTTCTAATGATTTCACCAACAAATTCAGACTTTATACAGACATGCACTTCTATCTATCCAGGAAGAAATCTGCAATGGTTTTGCAGTTGAAAGCTTAGATCCTTCCATAATGGTTCACGTTCACATGTTGTACTCTGAAATATGTTCCTACTCGTGCTCTGTGTCTACAGTCCAGCCTCTCCAACAAATATATTACTGCCAGGGGGGAGTAATCAATTGCTTTTGAGAAGAAACAAATTCTGATAGACAAGTCCGAATCTATTTCTCTTGGTCTATTAAGTATTCTATGAGCCATTCCTAAAGGCTGCCAGGCCTTCGTCATTACAGCCCTCTCTGCTTGCTTTGGGGAAACATGGCCAAACTAGCTTTCTGGGAGCAATTATTGTATCTTTTTTGAAACAAAGCTAGATACACATTAAAAATAAAAATTATTAAAAGTACTTTCCTCCCTTCTAAAACAACAATCATTTTTTGAAACAGCACCAGCTAAAATGATGTAATTCACATCCACATCAACAGAACATGGGAAAGAAGTCAGTACTAACAAAATGTCCTTTAAAATTTGTAATTCATGTGTACCAATTTTCTTAACTGTTAAAATGGGGATAAAACTGGGGCGCCTGGGTGGCTCAGTTGTTAAGCATCTGCCTTCGGCTCAGGTCATGATCCCAGGGTCCTGGGATCGAGCCCCGCATCAGGCTCCCTGCTCCGCGGGAAGCCTGCTTCTCCCCCTCCCACTCCTCTGCTTGTGTTCCTGCTCTCGCTATCTCTCTCTCTGTTAAATAAATAAATAAAATCTTTAAAAAAAAAAAAAATGGGGATAAAACTATCCAACTTGTAGGGTTGAAGAGTAAACAAAATGTGGATTAACAAACACCACATTGTAAATGTTCAAAATGTTACTACTTTACCAAAATCATAATCCATATAGTGAATTAATGCTAAGAAAAATGTTCAATATTAATGTGTAAGTAGCATCAAAATGGAAGGAAGTGGAGTCCTTATTAGAAAGTAGCCATGGCACATGCACTGTCAACATACCAGCTGACCTGTCTCTGAAAAACCGAAGTATGAATCAAATAAATAGTACTTCCTACCTAAGTTTTACTGTAGATGTATCTATAAAAATAGGCAATGATGACAAAGCAGCATTATTTATCTTTCTTAGTATCTGTTTGATAATGTAATATAAACACTTTTCTCTTTTAATGGTTAAGAGTTTTCAGATAAATCAATTCTTGTACCATTTTTAGAACATCATTAAGAAATACTTAGGTGCTATTTATTTTAATTTTAAATATGCCTGTTTATTTATTTATTTGTAAGCTCTACCTGCAATGTGGGGCTTGAATTCACGACTCTGAGATCAAGAGTCACATGCTCTACTAACTGAGCCAGTCAGGCGCCCCACAACAAGACTAAAACCTCAAAGGAGCTCTTCTAACTCCAGATCTGAACCCAAGTGTGCCCCTAACATTTGTAAGGCCGAGGGCAAGTGTACAAATGGAGGCAGGCCCTCTTCGTGCCCTATCCTGCAGCTCTGTACGGCACCGAGAGAAACCTCACGTGTGTATGTAAGCGGATATTCTATCCTGCACACTGATCTTCTCCCCTGTGCCCTCCCTCTTCCCAGCTGTTCCATGGTCACCCTTGACCACCCATGAATGCACACACTGGAGGATGAATTCAGGGAAGAGGCCCACAGAAGAGAAAAAGTTGGAAGTAGGCTTCAGATTTGGGCAAGGAAACATGGGGTTCCAGACCCCTAAAGCATGGTCTAGTTTGGAGGGAAGGAGTATGCACTCCAGGTGGGCAAATCCCCTTGTACCTACAGACCTCTCACCCCTGGGAGAAGGAAGTTCTCTAAAGAGTAGAATCGAGGGCAGGGGGCCCAGATTCCCAGGCCTAAGCATTCTACCGTCCAAATTCTCTTTTACTCTAGTAAGTCATCTGCACATCTGAAATCTCAATCTATCTTCTTAAAAGAAGTAGATTCTCAAACCAATACCTCTGTTAATCAAATAGAATCTTACCTTTACTCCTGAAACAATTACTCCATCTGCTGATTTTACCATGTTTTTAAAGAAATCTTCAAGTTTTTCTTTTTTATTTTTTCCTCTCACACTCAGCTGAAAGAAAGGTAAACTTAAGTTGGCAATTTTTTTAGATTACAAATGGAAAGTAATGCCTCTTTTATTCTCTGACATCAAAATGGCAACCACAAAAGGATCCTGGTTTTTAAACTTTAATAAAGTGGCAGTATCATTATGTGTATCCATGACTTTCAAACTTTAGTGTATTAAAGAGGAGGCTGGCCTCTCTCAAAGATTCAGATTCAGGTGATCTACAATAATGCCTAGATATCTCAAATTTTATAAGTATATTTGATAATCCCATTGCAAGTAGCCTTCTTATCCCATATATAGTAATATATAAAGACAACTAAAAATTTAATCCAGGAGTTCCTTTAAAGATGTAAAATTTATTGGAGTCTAATATACCATCATAGGACTCTATAATAAACTTTGAAAATACATTGTGCAAATTCTTTTTTTTTTTGTAAGATTTTACTTATCTTATTTGAGAGAGAATAAGAGAGAATGAGTGGGGTGAGAGGCAGAGGAAGAAGCAGACTCCCCGCTGAGCAGGGAGCCTGATGTGGGCTCGATCCTGGGACTCGGGGATCATGACCTGAGCCAAAGGCAGATGCTTAACCTACTGAGCCACCCAGGCACCCCGTATTCTGCAAACTCTTCACTCTGAACTCATCCAAATATCATGTCTTGTCCTGTTTTGGGGATCAGCAACTTATAGTATAAGGGACACAAAAGGTGACTTCAGATGGCAAGAATAGTTATCTAAAGGCAAAACCGAGAAGCAGCTAACTCTTTGACTTTACCACTTGCTGCATCAGGGTGTCCCATAATGTAACATCCCATCTAATTTCCGTATCTACTGCCATGGCTTCAATGTTCACCATTATGTAAATGATTCACAAATCATGATCACTATCCCTGAGCTTTCCTGAACCTCAGACCCTATTTCCAATTGCCTATATTATATCCCTATATGGAGATTCTGCTAAACCCACATTAAACTAAGACAGTATTCATTATAATCTAATCTAATCTCCAAATTTTTCTTCTTGGTTCCCTGTCCATGGTCCCTCCATCCAACCAGTCTCTCCAACATATTCCCTTAAGCTCCACACCTCTCATTAAAAATCTTGAAATAATCTACAACTTCTTTTTGTCTCTCACAGCTCAAATTCTACCATCAAATCCTGAAATCTGTCCCTTTCTTTCCCACTGTCCTAGTGAAAAACCTCATTATTTCTTGCCTAACTACTACACTGGACTGCTAGTTAACATCTCTCATTTCCTCAATTCAATCCATTCTGTTGATGACTTCCAAAATCAAATTTTGAGCATCTCTTCCTTACTCAATACCTTTACAGAGTTTCACAATGTTCAGAGTTAAGAAGAAAACTCAGTCAGAAGAGATCCCAAAGATGTAGAAGTACGTGGGATCCAGGACAGCTAGAAAGATATCTTCATCAAAATGGAAAGGCACAATGTGATACATCATATTAACAGAATAAAGGACAAAACCACATCATCTCAATAGCTATACTTTTTTCATAACAAAAACACTCAACAAACTAGGAACAGAAGGGAACTTCAACTTGATAAAGAGCATCAGTGAAAACCCCACAGCTAACATCATACTTAACAGTGAGACAATGAATGCTTTCCCCCTAAGATTAGAGACAAAACAAAGATGTCTGCTCTTGTCATTTCTATTTTACATAGTACTGGAGGTCCTAGCCAGGACAGTTAGGCAAGCAAAAGAAATTAAAAGGGTATCCAGATTAGAAAGGAAGAAATTAAAAAAAAAAAAAAAAAAGCTAAAACATGACCATGGCTGCCATGGTGATTGAGAGTTGTGGGACACACATAGAGTTGTAGGATTTGATTTCTGACTGGCTTCCACTTCCCAGTGAACACGGTCATTTTCTCATCTAGAGGAACTGCTGAAAGTTGAAATGAGCTTTTATGGAAAATGGGAGAGAGCTGTCTAAAGTCATAACCTTGTTATAAATGATGGAGCAGGCAATCTAGACTAGATGAGAAATAAGTAAAGACAAAAGGGCTTCTAACAGGGTCAAAACGCAGGAGAGGTCAAGGGTCTAGATGTACCAGTGAGTTAAACAACAACCAAAATAGGAGTAGGGAAAAAGAGAGCTGTCTATGTTTGGAGTCTAGCTGTCAATGTTTGGAGTCTATTAATACTAGAGTTTAAGAACTCAGATAAGAGAGAGGGTCCTGGGTGTGGCCACTGATAAGGTAGCAAGAATTGAATGGACATTAGGGTGTTTTTTGGGTTTTTTTTAAAGGTTTTATTTATTTGACAGAGAGAAAGACCGCCAGAGAGGGAACACAAGCAGGGGGAGTGGGAGAGGGAGAAGCAGGCTTCCCGCGGAGCAGGGAGCCCGATGTGGGGCTCGATCCCAGGACTCTGGGATCATGACCTGAGCCGAAGGCAGACACTTAACGACTGAGCCACCCAGGCGCCCTGTTTTTTGTTTTTTAAGATTTTATTTATTTATTTGACAGAGAGATAGAGAGAGAGCACAAGGAGGCAGAGCGGCAGGCAGAGGGAGAGAGAGAAGCGGGCTCCCCGCCGAGCAGGGAGCCGGATGTGGAACTCGATCCCAGGACCCAGGGATCATGACCCGAACCGAAGGCAGCTGTTTAACCAACTGAGCCACCCAGGCGCCCCAAGGGAATTAATTAGGTTAAATATTTAATCTACTGTTAAGCAGACTCAGACTATACCTAGTAGAAACAGAGAAGGTATATAGCTACCTAAGTAAAGCAACACTAAATGCTTACAACAGTGACTACTCACACAACTAAACACTAGAACAAGCTTTTCTAGGCCTCCCAGATGCCCCATGGCCTTTTTAGACTTCAAGCACCCTAGCCCTACTTCAACAGCTCATCAGTCCCATGACCCTCTGAACTCAGATAACAAAATAGCACATATAGATTGCTTTTCCTGCCCCAGTGAAGTGAGTAAAGATCTGAGAAACAGCATCAGAACAAATTGAGAGAAACTTTTTAGTTTTGGGCGTATAATCTTCAATAACCTATTAATGTACTTGCTATTAATTAATTATATATTTTAGAAGGATTTATTTATTTGAGAGGAAGAGAGAAAACACATGAGCATTGGCGGGGGGGGGGGACGCGCAGAGGGAGAGAGGCTCTTAGGCAGACTCTATGCTGAGCACAGAGTCTGATGCGAGGCTCGATCTCACCATCCTGAGATCATGACCTGAGCCAAAATCATGAGTCAGGCGCTTAACTGACTGCACCACCCAGGTGTTCCGCTATTAATTTGTACAGAATATTTGCAAAACACTTTCCTGTCTTTTTAGAGTTTCTCCAAAACACCATATGCTGATATTAAAAGGGTTATTATAATGCAGCACATCATTATCTCTATTAAGCATATATTAGTCTGGGAGGAAGAAAAATGTACGTTGATGGGAGAAAACTTATGAAAACCTAAGATTTCTGAAAGCTATTTATAAAGCTGATCTAAACAATTAAAAATCATTCACTTACCTTTTTTTTTAAAGATTTTATTTATTTATTTGATAGAGCGAGAGTGAGAGAGCACAAGGAGGGGGAGTGGCAGAGGCAGAGGGAGAAGCAGGCTCCCTACTGAGCAGGGAGCCCCATGCAGGACTCGATCCCAGGACCTTGGAATCATGACAGGAGCTGAAGGTAGAGGCTTAACCAACAGAGCCACTCAGGTGCCCCTCATTCACTTATCATTTTAACAAATACTTATTTTACATCTTGTCAGCCACTATTCTAAAGTACTGAGGATACAATGGTGAAAAATTAAAGCCTTGCTTCCAGAGAGCTTATATTTTAGCAGAGGGAGACAAATAATAAATATACAAATTTTTTAAATACAGATACATATGGGGCGCGAGGGTTGCTCAGTCGGTTAAGTGTGTGACTCTTGAGTTCGGCTCAGGTCGTGATCTCAGGGTCCTGGGATTGAGCCCCATGACAAGATCTGCTCGAGAGTCTCTTCCTCTCCCTCTGCCCCTCCCCACTCCCTGCTCGTGCATCTGCTTTCTCTCAAATAAATAAATCTTAAAAAAAAAAAAATACAGATATGGGGTGCCTGGGTAGCTCAGTCATTCAGCGTCTGCCTTCGGCTCAGGTCATGATCCCAGGTCCTGGGATTGAGCCCCGCATTGGGCTCCCTGCTTCGCGGTAAGCCTGCTTCTCCCTCTCCCACTCCCCCTGCTGTGTTCCCTCTCTCGCTGTGTCTCTCTCTGTCAAATAAATAAATAAAAAATCTTAAAAAAAAAAAAGTTTAAAAAATAAAATTAAAAAAATACAGATATGGGGGCGCCTGGGTGGCTCAGTTGGTTAAGCGACTGCCTTCGGCTCAGGTCATGATCCTGGAGTCCTGGGATCGAGTCCCGCATTGGGCTCCCTGCTCGGCGGGGAGTCTGCTTCTCCCTCTGACCTTCCTCCCTCTCATGTGCTCTCTCTCTCTCTCACTCTCTCAAATAAATGAATAAATAAAATCTTTAAAAAAAAAAAATACAGATATGTAATTTCACATAGCACTAAGGGATTTGGCAATGGGCTAGATAGAGTACGTGGAGCACGAGGCTCCTCTAGCACAAGTCACCCTGAACCGATAATACCACGCCCCACTGTATACAGACTTATGCTGCTCTACCAATTATTATTAAGGTTTTGGCCCAGGCCACAAATAAGGTTGAGGAAAAACAAACACATAAAGGTAAAAAACTGATGACAGCATTCTGTATCATGTGTTCTTTGGCAACCCTACTCACGAACTGTTTTCACTTCTTATAATTCATAATATAGCCAGCATTCTTTACAATTAATTCCTAGTTACAAACGACCACATGCCAGTATCACATACCACATTTATGCTTGTCAAAGTACCCATGCTTAAGTGCTATGTTTCTGTGATCTTGAGTAACTTCATACCCTTTTAAAAAAATATGTTCTCTCTACTGCTAGACTTAGGACACTTTGTCATTGTCATGTCTACTAAAACCAAACCAGAAGGACAAATTTATATATACAAAATTCTTTGATCTTGATGTTAACTTGTAAACAAACTAGCACTATGCTACATTTGTTTTTTTGCTAAAATTATGAGTTAATCTTGTTATCCGAATATAAATCCCAAGATCTGTATCGCCCACCCATTAAAATTTTTGCCAGTACTACAAATGAAGAAATCTTTGAAGCTCCATTGCATCAATTTTTCTTTTCTTTCTTTTTTTTTTCAAAAGATTTTATTTATTTATTTGACAGAGAGAGAGACACAGTGAGAGAGGGAACACAAGCAGGGGGAGTGGGAGAGAGAGAAGCAGGCTTCCCGCGGAGCAGGGAGCCCGATGCGGGGCTCGATCCCAGGACTCTGGGATCATGACCTGAGCCGAAGGCAGACGCTTAACAACTGAGCCGCCCAGGCACCCTGCACCAATTTTTCTATTTGCACTGTAACAGTTTTCAGGCAGGGAGGGAGGAAGGTTAGGAGCAATCGCACTGAAGAAGGTCAGTTAAACAGATCAAAACTCAATGATTAACCCAAAACTAATCTGGAATTCGTTAGCTCAAACACCTCGCTGGGATTCCCCATAAGGCTTCAGAGGACTCCAAACTCAAATTTAAGAAACAATCAAGTTGATAACCGTGTTTCTTAAAAAGTTCACAATTCAGGATGAAAATCAATATCCCATGTAGTAACATGATTTTCCCTCATTTCTTCAATTAATCTCCTCAAGTTCTACTGAAATACTGTATTACCACTACAAAAGTATTTTAAACGGCCTTGAAATATAAGAATGTTACAAAAAAGGGTCATCTAACTATTCCCTGCCTTTCCCAGTAACTCTGAAAATAAACCTTGATCACTACTTTAATCAATACTCACATCTTGATTATATTCCAAGAAGACATGAAAATTTAAATCTTTTCTCAAAATAGGATGTGCTGCCACACGACATAGGAACACTTCATGCATTGCAACAGTCTTCTTGAATATTGCCAAATATTCACTAGAAACAATACACAAAATTAAAGGTAAAACACTGCATCAACTAGAAAATCATCTGCAACAATTTTTTCAGCAAATACTCTGAATTATACTAAAAGCAAAATTAAAGATATAAAGATATAATCCACATAAACAAAGATTTTAGTTGAACTGTTAATAAAATATATAAAACCCAGCTCTGAAAAGGCTTCATGCTAGTTAATAGTATTTATTATATTTAAATGTTAATATTTTTAGGTTTTATGAACCTTTCTTCCTATGCAAGTTGATGTTAAAGTAACTATAGAGGGGTTCGTTTTCAGCTCCAGAGAAAGTATACTACAAGTTATTCAATACAATTTTATGACTCAATTTCTAGATAATTACTGCATTTAAACACTTTTATAAAAAAAAAAAATAAAACCCAATCCTCAGTAAACATATTTTTGACATTAATAATTATTTTCATCTAATGACCCAAACACACAAGAAAAAAGCATACCGCAGAGAGACTAATTTTTGTCATTACATTGAAAAACTGTGTTTAAAATATTTTAATATCATCAGTGAATCACAGTGATCATATAGTAATATATGTCAGTTTGAAAAAAAGAAACACTCAAGGAAAAGGCCCAATATTCTTGCTTCAACTACGTGCAAGGAGGATAAATTTTACATACCAGCAAACCAGCAGGACCAATGTTGGGAGAAGTTTGATCTCTGTGAGGGTAGTCATTCAGTGAAGACAAAAAAGAAGGATGCAGAGGATGGAGGTAGCAGTAGAATAAACCCAAGGTTCTCTGTTATCCAACCCCTAACCAGACCACAAAAGAATCATGATCAGGGCCACTGGAAAACCACAGATTCTTTAATATTAATGTGCTCTGCTAATTTCCAGTTTTCAGTCTTATAACTATAAAAGTATAGATTTCTGTCTGCTCTCAAGACTATTGCTTGCACCCAGCATGGACAAAAATCTTAAAATACCTGGCACCTTACACTTCGACAAAAAAGATCTACTTTGCTAATTTATCTTGTCAAATGAGCTTAGCATTCTGAAGAGGAGTCTAGTAGCCATGTGGATAGACGCTTAAAAGCCAAAACTAAGTGGAAGAGGAGAAAAGGAAATGCACGAAGAGGAGAAATGGCCAGAAAAAGAGTGATGGAAGTGATGATGATGCAAGGAAAGTTATTTCCTTGTATAGCTCCCAAAATACAGAAAAACAATATACTGCAAGTCTAAAATTATTCATATGTCTAGTAAAAGGGGAAAGATTTGGTATTTTTAGCAAGTATGCTAAAAATAAAATAGAAACTATCTCAAAATTTTTCAAGGATTTAATACAATTTCTAGTATATGTGAAACTAATAATCATTTAATGAAAACATTTTAAAAACTATTCTCTTGTTACTTTGTTCCTATTCTTTTTCCTTCAGCCAGAAGCCAGAGACAGAAAAAAAGAGGGCAAAAATTACACACACATGCACACACACATTTTTTAAAAAAGAAAATAATATATGCAGAGTTGCTCAGTGCATATTTCTATGAGAAATAATAGAAGTTTGGGTAGTATGCACATATCGAAAAAAGAAAACTAGGTTGGCAATGACTAAAACCTTGTAAATAAAAAACAAAGCAAGTTACATTCTGCTTTAAAAAGTCGTATTTCCCTTTCTACTATTTTTAAATAAAGTTTTGGATCCTCTGTTTTTAATTTTCAGAGTCTATTAAAAACATTAAAGAATTTTACAATACAATTATTCTATAATTTTCCTGTAGGCTCTGATCATGATCATTAAAACTGGTTGTTTGGCTTAAACCTGCATCTTTCAGAAAGGGTCACTGTGGTGAAATGATTAAAAGGATGGGATATCAGAGAGCACAGAAAAAGGCATTAAAACAAGCACAATTAACAAAAGCAACAACAAAAATCACATACGCTTCCAGTTCCTGTTTCATCTTTGTGAATTCTTCCTTTGTCATGGACCCTTCTCCTTCTCCAAGCTTCTGCAGTTTTTCCCTTGAAGCATCAAAATCAGGTCTTGGTGGTGCTGGTGGGATCTGTAAGAGAACCAAGTCACTAATTTAAAGACTTTTCTTTTTCACAGCAGTTGTACTACTGCCACCATAAAAGACTGTATCTGGGAGAGCTAAAAACATCCTGAATGAACACGACACCAGGAATATCCCAATTCAGGATAGAGAATTTAATTAGGTCCTTTGCACCAAGGAAGAAATACAGCAGAACACTATTTTCTAGTATAAGAACACTAGTTTCCAAACTTTAATCTGCAGATTCCTATGTGGCAACTTAGAGTCCTCAAATGTATATGCACATTAAGCTCTGACTATACACTAAAAGAAGATGCATACCATTTTTCAGAAGTATGTAAATGGTTTGATTAAATACAAATATATTTTTTAATTAAAGAATTCATAGTAGCTTTATGCTATGCTATGTTTTTAAAATTCATGAATGCCAAGAGTATGATCTAGCAAGGAATGTTAAAAAGGGTTCCTGAATTGGAGGAGTGTTATCAGAAGAAGAAAGCACTGACTTAAAACCAAGAGAACAAGACAGGGATTAATGACTAACATCATTCTATTCACTCACAGTGGGTAAGTAAACACTTACCTTAAATAAAAATATAAGATCTAGAAGAGACATATCATTCAAGGGAAGGATAAAGAAAAAGTTTATCTTAAGAGGAAGGGCCTAGAAGAACAGTTAAGGGGAAATGATGGAAAGTAAAGAAAGCAAGAAGATAAGAGGAAGAACAGGTAAGTAGGGGAAAGCTAAAGAATGAATACAAGAGAAGGGTTATACTTGAGGAAAGCCATAGGGAAGGAAGCATCAAGTACAGCCGAGCACACATTCATGGATGCCCATACACCACATCTACTATGTGCCAAGAATGATGCTGAACAATGTGCATATAAAGATAAATAAGACATGGTCCTTTTTTTTTTTTTTAAATCCAAGAAGGGGGAGCTTTAGGCAGAGGGAGAAGCAGGCTCCTCGATGAGCAATGAGCCCGATGAGGAACTTGATCCCAGGACCCTGGGATCATTACCTGAGCTGAAGGCAGGGGCTCAACCAACTGAGCCACCCAGGCGTCCCTAAATAAGATACGGTCTTGATCTTTGAGGAGTGTTTAGTGTGTAGAAGGACATGGTAGTAAGAAAATGCCATTAGGTGAGCACTGTGAATTGTGTAAGACGGTTGAATCACAGACCTGTACCTCTGAAACAAATAATACATTATATGTTAAAATAAAAAAAAGAGAAGACAGTAGGAAGGGAAAAATGACGGGGGGAGGGAATCGGAGGGGGAGACGAACCATGACAGACTATGGACTCTGAGAAACAAACTGAGGGTTTTAGAGGGGAGGGGGGTGGGGGATGGGTTAGCCTGGTGACGGGTATTAAGCAGGGCACGTACTGAATGGAGCACTGGGTGTTATACGCAAACAATGAATCATGGAACACTACATCAACAACTAATGATGTAATGAATGGTGACTAACATAACATAATAAAATAAAACTAAAAAAAAAAAGAATTAGACAAGATGAGGAAGAAAAGGTGGAAATAACATGGGAAGAGAAGGAGGAGCTTCCAGGTTGGCGAAGACACTGACATGCTGGAAGGTGGAAGGTGGTACACCTGCAGAACATGAAAGTTCTGCACCAACCCCCTCTCCCTGTACCTTGTCCTATGCATCTCTTCCTTTTGGCTGTTCCTGTGTTGATTCTTTATATAAACCAGTAATTTTTTTAAAAGAAAGAAAAAAAAGAAGGCACTGCCAGTGGTCCACCAAATTCTGAGTTTTACAAAGAAAAAGCAAATGACTGAGAAGGAGTGTTGCCATAAGGATGGAGACAGAATCAGTTCAGGATGATTTCAAGGAGATCAAATGAAACTAAATTTCAGGAATCTGAGTGTGGTCAACAGCTGAGGCACAACACCTAATGCATACTTAGATTAGATAACCTCTTAAGGAACCCTCCAACTCTAAATATCTGTCTACCTAAGGGTTCAAAACAGGTATGGTTTATAACATCCCCTTAATCTCTAGGAAAAGCCCATTTCAATTCCAATAAACAGTAAGAATTTAAGTTTAAATGAAGGAGCATAAGATATCCATATCTCCACACTCTCAAACTAGACAATTCAGGATAAAAGGTGGTAGTCAATTGTGTTTTGTAACTGACAATTTTTAAAAATCACACCAGTTCACTAAAATGCTAAACAAGATTTAACACATAACAAAGTATCTAAAAAGTTCCTACAAAATGGGATTAAAATGGAACCCCAACACTTACAATGTAACCCGCATAGTCTTCATTTTCAACGAAGGAATCATGAAGCCAGATAAATTCCTCATGTTGTCGAACAACAGAAAACTCATTTTGTTTAAAATTTGGCAATGAACTCTGCAAAGACAGAGATTCTCTTGAAGAAAAATCAAAATTGCACTAAAAAGCTTTTAATAAACATTTTTAATCTTATTTTCTTAAATTAGTCTTATATGAATGATTATCAGTACTTTTAAACTCTATTATGAAAACTCTGAGACACCCAGAAAAAATTATCCTGGGATCTTTAAGAAAGTAAGCTGACAGCCTCTTATTATATTGTATTGCTACCATTACTTAAAAGTTATTAATACAGATCAAACTCAACTACTCAAAGGAAAATAAATTTAAGATCTGAAAATGTGCCTGAGAACTAAAATCCAAGAAGAAAATAATTTTTAAGACAGTAATTTATTTAGTTTTAAAGTTTTATTTATTTGAGAGAGAAAGAGGGAGGGTCGGTGGGGGGGAGAGGGACAAGCCTGAGATCATGACCTGAGCCGAAATCAAGAGTTGGAGGCTTAACCAACTAAGCCACCCAAATGCCCTCTAAGACAATAATATAATTAACTGAAAGAACAAAACAAAATTGAAAACAAGAATACTGAAACATGTTAATAAGTCTAGAGAAAATTAAATTTGCATTACATCTGTGATTAACTCTTAAATGTTAACCTTTAAAAAGCATATTAAAAAAAGTACATTCCCTAACTGTTTGTTAAAATAAAAGCAGTGAATTATAAGCTAAAATATGGTTTCTTTCTAATTTGTTCAAAACCAAAGTTCCAGTCAATATATTATTACATGTGTAACATTTGCACAATAAATAGCTGTTAATAATACAAGTACAAAATCACATTTACCTTTGTATGAACAGTGAATTTTACTTTATCTCTCTCACTAAGAGCATCAGAAATGTCCACCTGCAGAGCAGCATCACTTTGAAGATCTACGTTTATTGCTTTAAGCTAGAAAAAGATAATACCTTAATGAAAAATTCTGTGGGCTTATAGAGAATTTCATTCTTTTCTCAGACATTCAGATAATGCAAAAACGAAACAAAAATAACAAAAGAATCTTAAATCTAAAAGTTCATTTAAACCTCATATATATTTTGGGAGGCAGGTGCTTTGGGTATGTTATTATCTTCATTTTCATTCTACACATTTCAACTATGCTTTGTATGAGTCGATGTGCTAACCATGATTCATTATAATTTCACTCAAAAAGTGAACTATTTTTTCTCTCTCCTATTTCTCTGCCACCATGGTGTGTATGGTTGACTGTTCCTCACCATGGATGACAGCAGGGAAGTCTGGAAGGCTCCCTAACCTAGGAGCTTGGATGGCCTGGGTTTGAATCCCAACTCTGCACATTAATACTCTGATTTGGATCTTCTCACAAGACCCATCAAGCAATTTCTGGCCAAGAAACAAAAGCATAATTGTCCCATTCCCCAGTGGATTCAGATGAAAACCGGTATCAAAATCAGGTACAGCTTCAAGAGGCACTGGAAAAGAACCAGGCTGGTCTATAAGGAACAGCACATGGATGGCACACATATTTATGCTGCATGGTCACATACTCATATCCTATCACTCTGTAACATCACTACAACCTGAGTAATAGACATGTTTTATTAGGGAAATGATTCTTCTCTGTTACTATGCTTCTGCACCAGTTGGTTGGTTCAGTAATAAATATGTGAGACCTTTTGTTTGAAAAAAATACATAAACTATCGTCCATTAAAGTTCAAGTGCTCTAAAATTAAGGGAAGTATCTACCTTTTCTTCTTCTTTTAAGATTTTATTTATTTGTGAGACAGAGAGCATGAGGGGCAGGGGGAGAAGCAGACTCCCTGCTGAGCAGGGAGCCTGATGTGGGGCTCAAACCGGGGACTCTGGGATTATGACCTGAGCCGAAGGCAGACGTTTAACTGACTGAGCCATCCAGGTGCCCAGGAAAGTATCTACCTTTTACAACAAGCAAAATAATGAAAAGAATATTGGCTAATAATTTTTTTTTTAAAGATTTTATTTATTTATTTGAGAGAGAATGAGAGACAGAGAGCATGAGAGGGAGGAGGGTCAGAGGGAGAAGCAGACTCCCCGCTGAGCAGGGAGCCCGATGCGGGACTCGATCCCGGGACTCCAGGATCATGACCTGAGCCGAAGGCAGTCGCTCAACCAACTGAGCCACCCAGGCGCCCCTTGGCTAATAATTTTAACTCTATTGCTTAATTCAGGAATAAACAATGAAACTATTATAGTTTATATATTATAATATATAGTTATATATATTATTTATATAGTTAAATATATTACATATAACATATGTAAAATGCTAAGAAAAATGGTAACATATAGTAAATACTCAACTACCACCTGTGATATGAATTAAATCTCACATTTTACTCTACAAGCTTTACTATGTTCCAAGACTTGAATATATTCTCTATTTAGTGCTTTCATTTACTTGTCTATGAGAAGACTTCTCTACTTATAATTTTTTTTATTTTAAAATAAACTCTACACCTAATGTGGGGCTCAAACTCACAACCCTGAGATTGAGTCACATGCTCCACCGACTGAGCCAGCCAGATGCCCCTCTACTTTATAATGCTTACCATTAATTCTATTTATAATTCTTAAATTTCATCAATTTTTCTTCCCTTTAAACAAATATACATTCTAAAATGTTTGACTAATTTGGAGACTTATTAAAAAAATCAAATACACTATAAGATGAAAATAAAGTCTTAGCCAGCTGCAAAGATATGAAATAGTTAAAGCCTAATTAACTACCTAGCTTACTTCAAATACTATAGTTGTAAAACCGAGGACAAATATTTTGGGAATCTCACATAGTCATTAGCATTTCATTTTTTTTTAAAGATTTATTTATTTGTCAGAGAGAGTGGGTGCGTGAGCGAGCATGAACAGGGGGAGTTGCAGGCAGAGGGAGAAGCAGGCTCCCCGCCGAGCAAGGAGCTCAACGCAGGACTTGATCCCAGGACCCTGGGATCATGACCGCAGCCAAAGGCAGATGCTTAACCAACTGAGCCACCCTGGCGTCCTGTCATTAGCATTTCAAATTTTAATTACAATGTAAATGGAAAAAATGCTGGAAGCAAAATTGTTTATACTCTCCGATCTGTCATATATTTAAAAATGCATATATGGGGACGCCTGGGTAGGGCAGTTGGTAATCATCTGACTCTTGATTTCAGTTCAGGTCATGATCTCAGGGAGGTGAGATCAAGCCCCACTACTCGCTCTGTATAGAGGATTCTCTCTCCCCCTCTCCCTCTGCCCCTTCTCCTGCTCGCACACGTGCATGCACTCTAATAAACCTTTTTTTTTTTAAGATTTTATTTATTTATTTGTCAGAGAGAGTGAGCACAAGCAGGGGGAGTGGCAGGCAGAGGGAGAAACAGGCTCCCTGCTGAGCAAGGAGCCAGACTTGGGGCTCGATCCCAGGACCCTGAGATCATGACCTGAACTGAAGGCAGACACTTGAACCAACTGAGCCATCCAGGCACCCCCTGGGTGCTTGTTAAAAATACAGAACCCCAGGCCCTACCACAGACTTATAACAATCTTCAGAGACTCTTAACTATAGAAAACAAACTGAGGGTTGCTAGAGGGGAGGTGGGTGGGGGGATGGAGTAACTGGGTAATGGGCATTAAGGAGGGCAAGTGATATAATGATGTAATGAGTACTGGGTGCTATATGCAACTGATGAATAACTGAACTCTACCTCTGAAACTAATGATATACTGTATGTTAATTGAATTCAAATAAAATAAAATTTTTAAAAATCTTCAGGGAAAAAGCCTTAAAAACTGTGTTTGGGAACCCTAGCCTAGATTTTCAGGGTTGCTTTGTCTTTATATTCTGTCAAAACTTCATCTCAATTGTTAATATTTTTTTATTTTTTAAAAATATTTTATTTATTTGACAGAGAGAGACACAGCAAGAGAGGGAACACAAGCAGGGGGAGTGGGAGAGGGAGAAGCAGGCTTCCCCGACGAGCAGGGAGCCCGATGTGGGGCTCGATCCCAGGACCCTGGGATCATGACCTGAGCCGAAGGCAGACGCTTAGCGACTGAGCCACCCAGGCGCCCCTAAAATTGTAACTTTTATTAATAACAAACATTCTTATATATTTACTGCTTTTGTTCTTGGATTCTTTTTAGGTATACCTTACGTACAATGAAATGCAGATTTTAAGTATATAGTTTGAAGACTTTTGAAAAATACGCAGATTACATCCCTGTGATCATAACCACAATCATCTGCAGGAGTTCCTCCTTTACTTTTACATTTCTACTTCTTCATTTTCCACCTCTTCTGTAAATTCTCTTTTGTATGCCTTATTAAAGCTTGTAGCCAGTCACATATTGCCTTAATGGCCACAATCCAATCTATCACTTGTTTTCTTCATTCTTTTAGAAACTGTTCTAGAATTGATCTCAGGAAAAGTGCATGAATCATAAATATGGTCACAGCAAAATGCTGGCGGTAAGATTGTGACTCCTTTATATTTCATAGTAAATTCAAAATATCAGCTGAAGTGTTCATCCCGATATTGCATCTTTCTACAGTCAGTTCTGGTATACACCTCACACCTCAATTTTTTTTTTCCATTTCCTGAGTTTACAGAGAAAAGTAGACATAAAGAAATTATTTTGTTTGGCAGTAAGATTTGCTTCACACACATTAGGGTTTTTTTTTAAGTCCTGTTTCTAATAACTAAGATGTATAATGGAAAAGCCAGCCAATAAAATGAAATCATCCCCCACACAAATACAAAATTTCCACTGAAAGCTAATCTGCTCTATTTCATCAATTCTAGATGCATATTTTGCATATTTTAACATTTGAAATAGGAATGCCTTGCAACTGACGACAAATTTCAGTTTAACTGAAAATGTTTTTTTCTTTCTTGGTGGTACATAAAAGAAAGTATACCTTCCAAACAATTGTGCCTTCGATTTGATAAAGTATCATATTGTAAATTTAATGTTAATTACATAAAATGTACACAAGATTTTTCAGGCATATTTTCTTCTTTCTTTAAAGTTAATAATGTTAGAGAGTTTTTATTAAGGGAAAATGAAAGCAAACAACTCGTGATTCATCAACATTTAATTGAAACTAGTGAGGTCGGGAGTGAAGAAATTCTCATTAGATGACATTCACTGGTTTAATCCTTATCTGGGCTGATAAACATTGTATTCTTTTGTCAGAGACTGACTAGGTTAAACATTTGTGTCAAGGTCAAGAGAAAGACTTGGCAGGGAAAATGGATTAAGCAACATAAATACATAACATTAGAAAGATAATTTAGGGGTGCCTAGGTGGCTCAGTTGGTTCAGTGTCTGACTTTAGCTCAGGTCATGATCCCAGGGTCCTGGGATTGAGTGTGAGCCGCTGAGTGGGGAGTCTGCTTGTCCCTCTGCACTCCCCTCCCCTTGTGCTCTCTGTCTCTCTCAAGTAATAAAATCTAAAAAAAAAAAAAAAAAAAGATAATTTAAAGACGCTGCCTTATTGCTGATTAATTTTCCACATATAATTACTTAGTAAAGAAGACATTCACTACTAATTTACTATACTGACTCATTTACTATACTGTATCTACCCTAGAACATTCCTAAAAAATTAGTTGTTAATCTTTTGCCAGAAAAGCGAACGTACAGAGATAAGTGGATGGATGGAGGAAGAAAAGGAAAATGACTCTACTGCAATAGCCTCCCAACTGGTGTCTTGTTTCTACCCTTTACCCTCTTCAATCTACTCCTTACAGAGCTACCAGAAGATCCCATTAAACTAAAAATCATTCCTCTGCTCAAAACCTAAGGGGTCCCCGCTTAGAGAAAAGCCAAAGTCCTTACAGGGGTCTCCCAGGCCCTACAAAATCTGTATCTGACATCATCTCTCAGGCTAATCTACTATTCCTCTGGCTCACTGTAAACATGCACATGGCCTCCTTGTTGTTCCTTAAACGCTGGGGCATGCTGCCACCTCAGGAGTCTTTGCACTTACTGTTCCCCCTACCTGGAATATTCTGCCCCCAGATATCTATCTGCATGACTCACTCCTTCATTTCCTTAAAGTATTTACCAAAACGTCACCTTCTCAGGAAGGCCTTTCCTGGCAACCCTAAGACTACTATAGCTCAACTTCTCTCCACTCCCAAACAATCCTTATCCCTCACCCTCATTTTTTTCATATCACTTATTTACCATCTACTATATTTTTTTAATAGCCCTCCCTAACTAGAATGTCAGTTTTTTGAGGACATAGATTTTTGTTTTGTTCATTGCTATATTCCCAGTGGCGGACTTCAATAAATAACGTGTTGAATGGAAAGGAGAGAAGCGTAGAAAGAAAGGTGGTAATCATAACTGGGCTAAGAAACTGTAATTACAGTACAGTCAATGGAAAACCTCTGAGACAGACAGAAGTAAATTCCATTAGGCTCACTAATTCAGGCCAAATTTTAAATGTTTAACTCCTAGCCCAGATATGATTTTGGAAGTCCTGTAACATATCATTTTTATTATTATTGTAGGTCTGATACTGAGCAGTCAAATCCATGGTTGATTATATATATTTTTTCTGGAAACTGGCATTTGCAACCAGATTTCCTCTCATATACTACACCAGAAACAACAAAACATTACTAGGGTCACATGATATGTCACTCCAACGCCTTTTTTTTTTTTAAGATGTATTTATTTACTTTAGAGAGAGCACAAGCACGTGCACAGGAGCAGGCAGAGAGAAAGGGAAAGGGAGAGAAGCAGACTCCCCACTGAGTGCAGAGCCCAAGGCGGGGCTGGATCTCAGGACTCTGAGATCATGACCTGACCTGAAATCAAGAGTTAGGCGCTTAACTGACTTGAGCTATCCAGGAGCCCTATCCAATGCCTTTCTTGCTGGTCTCACAACTCCCACTGCTCTTTTGCCATACCCAGCTTACAAATTCTCGTAATTGGTATTAATCCAACCATCAACTCTCTGCTTTTACACTTTGAGCTGCTGCGTGTGGCTAGAGAAAGTCATTAACTGGCATCTGCAACCAGATTTCTCACATACCATATCAGACACAATTAAACATTACTAGGGTATTACTAGGGTAGTACTAATGGTGTCCACTTCTGCATTCCCTCCAAGTCAAAGTTAATATTACTGGTAGTACAAATATAACACTTTACTCTTTAGACAATATGCGAATGTGCATTTATTTAATAAACTTTTTTAAAAGATATCTATCTGTCAGAGAGAGAGAGAGAAGGAGAGCACAAGCAGTGGGAGTGGCAGGCAGAGGGAGAAGCAGGCTCCCCACTGAGCAAGGAGCCCTATGTGAGACTCAATCCCAGGACCCTGGGATCATGACCTGAGCCTAAGGCAGCCGCTTAACTGACTGAATCACCCAGGCATCCCTTTAATAAACTTAAAAAAAAAAAAAAGATTTATCCACTTATCTGAGAGAGGGAGAGAGCATGAGTGGGGGGTGGGACAGAGGGAGAGGGTGAAAATCTCCAGCAGGCTCCTGAGCGCGGAGCCCAATGGGGGCTGGATCTCACGACCCTGAGATCATGACCAGAACCAAAATCAAGAGCCAGGCACTTAACCAACTGTGCCACCTAGAAACCCCTTCCCTAGTACTTTTAACCAAATAATCAATTTTCATCTTGTTTTAATAGATTTCAAACAACTGTCTTGGGTGAATAAAAAGCCTTGCCTTCAAGAAATCGGTAGTGAGGGAGACAATCAACTTTATGTAATAAAACACAAAATTAAGTACTTCCCATTCTCTTTTTCCTCACCAACTGTACTCTGTGTACAATTTAACCTTATCAATATCTCCTGTTCTGTGACCTTTCCGTATGTCTGCAGTCTGTTACCCTCTCTGCTTCCCTCCTCTTCCACTCCACTGCATGACATGTCACTCCCATATCTTTCTTACTGGTCCCGTCAACTCTCATAGCTCTTTTTGCCATACTTGGCTTGCAAATTCCCACACTCAATTCAACAATCATCTCTGCTTTCTGAGGTGCTGGTGTGGCTAGAGAAAAGTCACAACTGTTTATATTGGTCTACTACAAATTAATGGTCTTCAAATTGCATTCAGCTCTTAAAACCACTCAACACACCTGAGTAGATCTGCTCAGCTCTTCTTCCAATTCCCTTCAGCTACTACTCCAAACTTTTACTACCTCAACCCTCTACATTTCCATCCCCACTCGCAACAAGTGACCTGGTTTCCCACATCCCAAAGAAACAAACACTAGCAGCTGTTTTTCCCTCAGACCTATCAATAAACTCTCCTACAAATAAATCTAACCTCATCATCCTTTCCACTTTTTCACAAGCAGTGTCCATCTGTCCACCCGAGCATTTAATTGTGCTGTCTGCTTCATGACCCTTTCAGACACTGCTCTTCTAGTCAAGGTTAGACTCGGTCTCACAAACTCTGTACACACCGAATACCTAATTTCCAAATCCAGTAATTTTTTATTTTTATTTTTTTAAATGTTTTATTTATTTATTCATGAAAGTCAGAGAGAGAGAGAGAGAGGCAGAGGCAGAGGCAGAGGGAGAAGCAGGCTCCCTGCCCAGCAGGGAGCCCAACGCGGGACCTGATCCCAGGACCCCGGGACCACGACCCGAGCCGAAGGCAGACGCCCAACCATCTGAGCCACCCAGGCGCCCCAAATCCAGTAATTTTTTAGTGTTCTTGACCTCTCTGCAGTATTTTGCCTTGATGATCATTCTAATTCCTTTAAACTCTCTCAACTTCTGGGGACTTCTCTCATATCCCTCCTACCTCTCTCAGCCCTGTCAATCGATCGATCTATTTCTTCCCTATAACCCTTAAATGTTGGTTTCCACAGGTGCTATCTAGCCTGGGCAATCTCAGCCATTCTCGACTATAACTCCTAAATATTTATCATCAACTCAGACCTCTTATTTTAAATTCCCAATCATACTTTCACAGTACCAACTAGACATATCCACCCAGATGTAGTCACTTATTAAACAACTGAGTGCCTTCAATGTGCAAATCACTGTCCTAGGAGCTAGGGACAGAGCAGTGAAAAGGCACAATCCTCACCCTTACAGATCTTTGGCAGGAAAGGGATTAGACACCTTACAGGCACTTCAAATCCAACATATATGAAACCAAACATATGATCTACCTAACTCTGTTCTTCTCACCTGCATTCCTCATTTTCTCCTTCTCCTCTGCCCAGCCCATGTACTTACACAGTCACTATGCCCTGTCAATTCTATCTCAACAGCTCTTTGCTATGTCCCTTCTTTCATCCTCTCTTCCACTGCTTTAGTTATACCTTCACCATTTTTCATCCGGACTGTTACAACAGCCCGTTAACTGGCTTCTCTGCTTTGTGAAAGGAAGCATCAACCCACCCTCCACATCAGAGTAATCTAGAATGCTATTTTCATCTGGGCATAGGGCTTTCCCAGCTTAAAATCCCCAAGGACTTCCCACTGCCTAGAATCTTAATTATTATGCACTTTACACTCATGTGTACTATCCATTATCTACCCCTGCTTCCTGTGAGAACAAGTGCTCCAGGCGAAACCAAATTACTTACCCAGGCTCTCCACTCTGCTGGCAAGCCTTCCCCTTCCCTGAGAGGCTACAAAATTCCTGGTCAATATTTAAGGCTTAGCTCATTTAGGTGATAGCACAGTGGTTAAGAGTGCCAGACCTGGAGCTAGACTGCCTGAGTCTGAAACCAGCTCATACTAGCTGTTATAACCTTGGGCAAGTTATTTAATTTCTCTCAATCTCAGTTCTCCTTTCCAAACTAGAATAGTAGCAGCTACTTAACAGGGATTTGAGAATTGAGTTAATATATGGAAAGTACCTGGCCCACAGTAAATGCTACAGAGGTATGTAGCTATCATTGTCTTCACTACTTCACCTTCTCCCAAAGGCAAACACTCCCTCCTTTGTACTCCCATGGCACTTTATCTGTCACCATACTGTGATGGTTTTAGGGCAGGAACTTTCCATTTTTCCTTTGCCAACATTCATCTTCTCATCCTCTGCCAACATAATCAATGTCACATTTTTATCTAAAATAACTATCAATAAATTTGGAATATGCTCAAACTAAATGCTGTGTAGGTACAAAGGAAAATGCAAACATCTGGCCAAGTCTTCAAAAATAAATCAAATTTCAAGTGGAAAAAAAAAGGTGAGGAAAAAAAGCACTCTACCACATTAATAAGCATGCATAAAACAGACATTAAAGTGCCTGGGCAATGACAAGCAGACCAGAATGTGTCTAGCAGGAAGATATACTGAGAAATGAAGCCAGCCTGAAAGTGTCATGAACGGTGTTTAACGCTAGCCCAAGGAGTTTGAACCTTACTGCAAGAAGAACTGGGTGCAAGAAAATACTTTTGACTAGTGTTGTTATATGATTTAGTCATTTAAAGTTAGGTAACTTTAAATAATGTGAAGCCTGGATTGGAAGGCAGACAGAAAGGAGACACGGACCAATGACGGCATTGCTACAATCCAGGCAAGAAATAGCAAGGACAAGTGGGGCCAGACACATAGAGATAGGATAAGCAACATTTTTGAGATGAAATTAACTGGCCTCAGGGACGCCTGGGTCGGGTAAGTGTCTGCCCCCTGCTCAGTTCATGATCCCAAGGTCCTGGGATTAAGTCCCTCATTAGGCTCTCTGCTCGGCGGGGAGCCTGCTTCTCCCTCTGCCTTCCACTCCCTCTGCTTGTGCTCTTTCTCTCTGACAAATAAATAAAACCTTTAAAAAAAAAATTAACTGGCCTCAGTGACTATTCTGATATGGAGATGAAGGACAATTCAGAGGTTTCTTGCTTGCATGACTGGAAAATGATAACATGACAAAGATAAGGAACAGAGAGGGAGGAGCAAGGTTAGGAGTCCAGGAGAGGTGTAGTTACTCCACCTGAAGTAATTTTGAAAACAATAAACATATTATTTAGAATTAAAATCAAATGCTAAGAGAATTATGCCAACACACTGGCACCCACGGCTCTTATTTAACAAGCACATCAGAGCAAAATGTGTCCAGTTCAAAGGGCTCATTTGTTTACTAAATAATATGTTACTGTCCTTCATTTTGGGGAAAAAAAAGCCTATTATGTAGAGGTATGGCTGAAGAGTAGCCAGTAATTTTCAATATTGTGTATTTCTTAAAGCCTGCTTTTTAAGTTTTTCACAAAACAATATTTTTTTAAGGCTATAAGATTCTCTTCTGTTCCAAAAATCATGATGAAAATTTAAGGCTGCTTAAGAATGTATTTAAAAATATAGACTTTAATTTTGCTCACTTGCTGCTCTGTATGAAATGCTTACAATTATTTTTGAATCTGTGATTTATATAAAAATTCCTATTGATACATGCACTTCCTGCTTTTTCTCTCTCAAGAAAAAGGCTGAACAAGGGGCACCTGGGTGGCTCAGTTGGTTAAGCGACTGCCTTTAGCTCAGGTCATGATCCTGGAGTCCCTGGATCGAGTCCCGCATCGGGCTCCCTGCTCAGCAGGGAGTCTGCTTCTCCCTCTGACCCTCCCCCGTCTCATGCTCTCTCTCTATCTCATTCTCTCTCTCAAATAAATAAATAAAATTTAAAAAAAAAAAAAGAAAGAAAGAAAGAAAAAGGCTGAACAAGATAACCTAAACTAAAAGTTCTAATTATGGCAGTCTATTTCAGAACAAACACAATATAAGGAAATTTAAACAGGCCAGATATTTCTGTTCCTGAAATGATGGACAGCAGGGTAACTGTGCAGCTGTAATCAAACTTCAGTGCACAACAGAATCTTCTTGGGTGCTTGCTGAAATAGTAGTGTAGGGCAATTACACTGGATTTAAAAAAAGAAGAAGAAAAAAAGTATTAAAAAAAGAAGTAGTTATCGGTCCTTCTCCCTACTTCAGGAGAATCTGATTTCCTAGGGCATGACCCAGAAACTTTTGTTTTCCAAACACCACAGGTGATTCTGAAGCAAATGTTTCAGGGCCACTTTGAGAAATATGGGTACTGGCTCTGATATCAGAACCATGGTTTAGTTTAAAGTCCACTTCTCAGGGGCGTCTGGGTGGCTCAGTCGGTTTAGCATCTGTCTTCAGCTCAGGTCATGATCCCAGAGTCCTGGGATCCAGCCCCACATGGGGCTCCCTGCTCAGCGGGGAGCCTGCTTCTTCCTCTTCTCCCTGCCTGTGCTCTCTCTCGCTACCTCTGTCTCTTTCTTTCAAATAAATAAAAAAATCTTAAAAAAAAAGTCCACTTCTCCCACTCATTGGTTGTATGACCTTACACCGCTTACTCAAGTTTCTCCAAGGTTCAGATTTTTTTTTTTAAAGATTTTATTTATTTATTTGACAGAGTGAAATAGCGAGAGCAGGAACACAAGCAGGGGGAGTGGGAGAGGGAGAAGCAGGCTTCCCACCGAGCAGAGAGCCCGATGCAGGGCTCGATCCCAGGACCCTGGGATCATGACCTGAGCCGAAGGCAGACGCTTAATGACTGAGCCATCCGGGCGTCCTCCAAGGTTCAGATTTCTAACCTGTAAAAGGTGAATACTAAAAGTTTCACAAGGATAATGAGAGAATATAATGAAACAATGCTTATACAGTACTTAACACAGTGCCCACCTATAATTATTACTATAATTCACCCAGTTCCACAGGACAAAAAGTAAGGAAGAACTGGACATATATACATATTCACTATGACAGTCTAAATGCTTTGTAAAAAAAATTCATGGTAATGTTTTTTCCATTTTCTCCTGGTCAGGCATGCTCTTTGTCTCCCTTTCCCTTTAATTTTGTAATACATGAAAAAAGTTTTTGGACACATTACGTAAGTGCTTCGAGTTTCATAAACAAATCTTACCAAAGGCATAAAGCCATGAATGCAAATATTAACCAGAAAATACTCTGCTTTTCATATCAAAATACTCAAAAAATTAATACTTTTACTGAACATTATTCAGATTTTACAGGAGGGCAAATCCTGTTTGCAAATCCTGTTTGCTTTTTCTGGTAGACCACAAAAATTAGAGACAAAGTTATCTAAATAAAGAGTGCCAACTGCTTTATATTTAGAAAAATCAGTTTAATTATACTATTATCAATTCCTCTCCTTTCATTACACAACTCTACTGGCTTCCCTATTTTAAAATCCAAACGTAATTTTTTTTTTTTAAGATTTTATTTATTTATTTGACAGAGAGAGAGTGCGATCACAAGCAGGGGAGGCAGAGGGAGAAGCAGGCTCCCAGCTGAGCAGGGAGCCCGACGCGGGGCTCGATCCCAGGACACTGCAATCATGACCCAAGCCGAAGGCAGATGCCCAACCGACTGAGCCACCCAGGCGCCCCCCAAAATGTAATTTTTAAGTGGCCATCTAACGCTACTACGGTCTTACCCCAGAAGATACAGATACACACCTACACAGTTTTTAAAAACTCATTAGAAACTAAACTTTTTAGAAATAACCAGAAATCCTGTATGATGCTTTCACACTAACTAGAAATTCTAAATGATGCTTTTGTGTAAACTGAGAAATTTATAAAAGTATGCAGCCCCCTCTGTATCCTTCTTACCATTTGAAAACTTTATAAAGCTCATCAGTTAATACTATCTCATCTTTTATTTAAAAAACAGTTAATATCCCACAACAATATTTTGTCACTTGCCAAAAATCGACTAACTGATGTGTCGCTCATATTATCTAACATGAATAAGTAAAGGTAAAATGGAAAACTGAAGTGCAGGCTGTTAAATGTGATGGACCCAAGGAACCTTGCTGAGCTGCAATCATCAATATTTTTCAAGTGCTCACTTGTACAAGGCACTATACAGATTACCCCCCTTCAGCCAAGGCAAATAGAGGGAAAGGGGGGAGAGTGGGAAGGAGGAATCGGAGCCTGGAGGCCCTTTCTTAAGTGGCAGGCAACTGGCCTCAAACCATCACCAAGGGAACTCCGCAAAAGATGTATTTTTTGGACATTAAGAAACGTGAAGGTATCGTGAGCTTCCAGCACTTTGCAAAATCTGGTAGGATACTGGATACGAGTTAAGGTTCGGCAACTGTAAAATTCCTTGCAAAGGGGCAATTTAGAAAAAGCTTGTACTATATCTGTTTTAGAAGGTTAGAAGAGTGGGCGGCAGCGGGTTTGAGGTCCACAACGGGAGAAAACTGAGGGTGCCGCCACAAAGGTCGCAGAATGTGTTTTCATAGCCCCTCCAAGGGTCGGGGGGTGAAGGGTAAGGACCCAGCTCCGGCCTCCACTTCCACTTCCCACCTGCGCCCCGAGCCGGGCGGGGGAGGAGGTCCAAGGGAGGGTCCGAGTCGGGGCGGGGGACAGGAAAGCGGCCGTGGGTCCCCGGGAAATCAGAACGGAGCGGCCCCGAGGGAGGAACGGCTGCAAGAGGGCGGGGCGCGGTGCAGCGAGGAAACCGAAAGGGGGACGCCGGGGAGAAGGTGCCGCGCGACAGGGGACCCTTCCTGGTACCACACCCAGGGGCCAAGGCTGGGGCGGAAGGGTCCCGAGAGCGAGAAAGAAGCAGAACTTACTCCGCGGTCCTCCTCCGAGAGGAAGTCGGGGCCGTCGTCCAGGCCTTCCTGCGGGGTCGCCGGGCCCGGCGCACCAGGGGAGAAGATGGAGTTGGGGAGACACAAAGGGAGACATTAGTTGTAGGCCGGCGCGGCCCCCGCTCCCGCCCCGCGCCCGCCGCCCCCACCGCGCGCCCGGGGCTCGGCGCTGCTGAGAACACCCACCATCATGGCTGCTCCGAGGCGAGGGCCAGCGCAGGCGCGCACCGCACCGCGGGGCCGGAGGGAGCCGGCAGCAGCGGGAAAGGCGGGGCTGGTGGCGGCAGGAGGAGGCGGGGTCTCGGAGCAGCCTGCCCCGCCCCGCCCTGGCGCGGGGGGCCGGGGGCCGTAAGCTGTAGGAAGAAGGAAGGCAGGGCCCTCCGCCCGAGGTTGGAGCACCCCAGTCGGAAAGGGCCCGAAGGCCCAGACCCACATGGCTGCGGGCAGGTCGCGGCTGGCCGGCTCTGACCCGGAAGGGGCCGAATGCCACCTGGGGAGCTGTCCAGTTTCCTTTCCCTGAGGGCTGCCGCGAAAAAACCAAACAAACGCCCTCTAGAAGCCACAATGTATCGCCTAGTCTTTGTATTATGCCGCACTATAATTAAACACAATTAATATTTTGCCCATAGAAATTGTGGGAACTAAGGGCCTTCACACAGTGAGCTGTAATCCAGCTTTTACTGTTGGTGAGGTAATAACCTCAGGGTTTAGGGCGCTAATGGTGAGGACTATAAAAATGACCTGTTCGCGTTACAAGAGGATTCCTTTCCTTTTTATGAACAAGCGCCTCCAAACCTACTCTAACTGTCCAGCTGGACAGCACCACATGGGCGTCCACAGGCAATTCAAAAGACGGGACAAAATCATTCCTTAACCTTTGCCCCATGTCACCTGTTACGCACGCGCACAAACGCACAAACACACATGCCATCCTTGTGCTTCCAGTCACTTAATGGCATCAGCCTCTTTACATTTCTCAGACCAGAAACCTCAAAGTCCTATTCAAATCCTCCTTCTTCTCCCTCACTCATCACACCATTTAGTAACAAATTCTATTGCGTCTGTAATTGATTGTCTGTCTCATCTCTTAAATTGGAATCCTCCCTCTCCTCCCTTCCACAGTATCTGTCTGGATCTTTGCAATACTCTCTTAACTTTTCTTATTTCCATCTCTCTCTCCTCCATTCTACCTCCTGCTGCCGGTTTTCCTCCTAAGACAGACATCGATGATAAGGCTGCTACGATAATCTTTACACATCTTTATTATATTAAGATCCAACTCCTCGGCCTAGCATTTAAGGCCCTCCCCACTAGATTCTCTCCCTATTTTGCCAGGCCCTCTGTCTTATCTTGTTGAATTGAAGCTCTCAAAACAATAATGTCAGACTATTAATCTTTTCATGAGAATTTCTTGTAGCTTTCATTTTGTATGTAGGGAGAACTGAGGCATAGAGACGTTAAGTTACTGCCAAGACAAGGGTTATTCTCCAAGTGGGTGGGGGTGGCTTTATGTTTTGTCTTTTGTTTCTTGTTTTCCAGTGCATTGTAATAACCACTGGAGTAGTGTTTTTCACTGGGAGTCATGAGGCATCATGCGGTGTCACTGTAGTGTGATGAAGTGTCAGGAGGAATGTTCTGGTAATTTGTTGCTGATGAAAAGTGCCAATATTTCCCATTATTTCCTATTTTGTTTTTGGATTGAAAGTAATGCCTGTAGAGCTCTGCTTCCTAGATGGAGAGAGGAGTGAAGCTACAATTAATGAGCAGGATTTGCATACAACTGATAGGAGGGGAAGTGTGTCCTATGGACAAAGGTTGAGAAGTGCCACCTAGGACCACCTAAATGTCTCTGATCATTAACCAAGGGTTTCAACATTTAAGCCAAGTCCGGAAACATTGTACAGAAACACTCAAATTATCAAATGTCAAAACTTAGAAATCACTAGTTAAAAACAAGTTTTAAAATATGAGTAGCCAAATAAAATTATCAACAAAGGCATTTAGTAATTACTGCAGTTAAAATCAATGGCTGAAAACTCACATGAATAGAGAACCCAACCTTGAAATAATAAAGTTATTCATTAATACCTGAGCCTGTCTATCTGGGTAAAGGTCTCAAACTATATTTTGTAAATGATAAGAAGGAATTATCAGTAACGGATACTAACAACTATTAAAAAGGCAGTTTCAGATTTAAGGAATATCAAAGGAAAAGAAATTAAAACAAGCTCACACAACAGATTTTTCTGCTACTTATAAGATAAATCAAGAAGATATTAAAACTGAACCACTTCTCTAGTACTTTTTTTTTTTTTAAGATTTATTTATTTTAGAGAGAGACACACACATAAGTGGGAGGGACAGAGGAAGAGAAAATCCCAAGAAAGCTCCACACCAAGCATGGAGCCTGACATGGGGTTTGATCCGAGGACCCTGAGATCATGACCTGAGCTGAAACCAAGAGTCAGATGCTTAACCGACTTAGCACCCAAGAAGCCCCTTCCCTAGTACCTTTAACCAAATAATTGATTTTTATCTTGTTTTAATAGATTTTTATGAAATTGCCTACTTCTATATAAATTTCATGAGCAAATTGTGTTGAATCACAATCTGATTATTTCATAGATTTAGCTACATGAAAATAAAATACTACAATTGGGAGTAGATACCCAATAGTGTGCTTCAAAAACAAATGTATTAGAAAATTTTAGAGAAAAGTGAACATTTAGAGAATAATAAATAAGTCACTTTTAAGTTTTGAAAATCAAAAAATGTGTTTGCTTTGAACATTTTTGTCAAACAAAAACCAAGTTTTTTTCTAGAAGAAAAAATTAAAAGATATGAAATGGTGATATTTAGTTAGATTTAGAAGAAAACTGTTTAATTCCTTTTATCATGTTCTGATCAAAGAAGGTTTCACCAAAATGTATTTTTACCAAATCCTCAGTTCCTCAAATTCTAGATCATTTTTTGTTTTGGACAACCTTTGGGTCCTAATTCTTCCCTCCTCCCTGGGAGTTATGTTACAACAAAATTCTCTACAGGAAGATAGCTGAACTCTGTTTTTTCCAATTATGTCAATCAGGATGTGTTTACCTGTATGTAACAGAAAACATCAATTTGAATAAACTGAGCAGTATAGAAATTTATGCTCTCACAACAAAAAATCTAAAAATAAGGAGGGCGCCTGGGTGGCTCAGTTGGTTAAGCAACTGCCTTCAGCTCAGGTCATGATCCTGGAGTCCCGGGATCGAGTCCCGCATTGGGCTCCCTGCTCAGCGAGGAGCCTGCTTCTCCCTCTGACCCTCCCCCCTCTCATGTACTCTCTCTCATTCTTGCTCTCTCAAATAAATAAATAAATCTTTAAAAAAAAATCTAGAAATAAGGAGTCTCTAGGCATAGTATAGATCTTCCTCACTTTATGATGGTGTTACAGCCTGATAAACCCATCATAAGTTGAAAATGTCATAATTGAAAATGCATTTAATACACTTAACTTATTTAACATCATAGCTTAGCCTGGCCCACCTTAAACATGCTCAGAACACTTATATTAGCCTACGGTTGGGCAAAATCATCTAGCACAAAGCCTATTGTACAGTAAGTGTTGAATATCTCATGTATTCATTGAATTCGGTACTGAAAGTGAAAAACAGAATGGTTGCATGGGTACAGAATGGTTGTAAGTGTATTGGTTGTTTACCTTTGTGATTGCATGGCCAACTGGGAGCTGTGGTTCATTGCCAATGTCTAGCAATAGTAGCTCTGGCAAAATGAATCACTTATAATCCAAAACTTGGAGATAATCACTGTTCATATTTTGGTAAATAAGCCTTTAAATGTTTTCCCATGCATATGCCTCATCTAGTATTTTTTATTTTTTAGACTTTATTTATTTATTTATTTAAAGAGAGAGAGATTGAGTGTGCATGAATGGGGAGCAGGTGCAGAGGCAGAGAGAGAGAGAATCTCAAGCAGACCATGCTGAGCAAGGAGCCCAACTTGGGGCTTGATCTCACAACCCTGAGATCATGACCTGAGCCCAAATCAAGAGTTGGATCCTTAACCTACTGACTCATCCAGGTGCCCCCCCTCATCTACTATTTTTTTTAAAGACTTATTTATTTATTTGAGAGAGAGAGAGAACGCGGTGGGGAGGGTCAGAGGGAGAGGGAGAGAGGATCTCAGGCAGACTCGGCACTGAGTGCAGAGCCAGACGCAGGGCTCAATCCCAGGACCCCGAGGTCACAACCCGAGCAAAAACCAAGAGTCGGATGCTCAACTGACTGTGCCACCCAAGTGCCCCCTCATCTAGTATTTTTATTGACATAATCAAGATAATGTTTTATAATATTACATCATATTATTAGATATATTTCTATTCTTCAGCATTAATTTTAATAACTGTATAATATTCTATCAGCTAGATGTATCAATGCATTTAACCAAACCCCATTGTTTGAAATTGACTTTGTTTGTATTTTGGTTTGTTACTTGAAAACAAAAAAGTATAAAACACATCTTTTTTTTAAATTTCTTTTTTTTAACATTTAAAAAATTTAAATTCTTTTAATTAACATATAATGTATTATTGGTTTCCGAGATACAGGCCTGTGATTCATCAGTCTTATATAATACCCAGTGTTCATTACATCACATGCCCTCCTTAATGTCCATCACCCAGTTACCCCATCCCTGCATCCCCCACCCCTCCAGCAACCCTCAGTTGTTTCCTATGATTAATAGTCTCTTATTGTTTGTCTCCCTCTTTGGTTTCGTATTGTTTCATTTTTTTCCTCTCATCCCCTATGATCCTCTGTTTTGTTTCTTAAAAAAACATATATCAGTGAGATCATATGATAATTGTCTTTCTCTGATTGACTTATTTCACTTAGCATAGTACCCTCTAGTTCCATCCAAGTCGTTGCAAATGGCAAGATTTCATTTTTTGATGGCTAATATTCCATTGTATATATGTATACCACTTCTTCTTTATCCATTCATCTGTCGATGGACATCTGGGCTCTTTCCATAGTTTGGCTATTGTGGACATTGCTGCTATAAACATTGGGGTGCAGGTGCCTCTTCGGATCACTATATTTGTATCTTTGGGGTAAATACCCAGTAGTGCAATTGCTGGATTATAGGGTAGCTCTGTTTTCAACTTTTTGAGGAACCTCCATACTGTTTTCCAGAATGGCTGCACCAGTTTGCATTCCCATCAACAGTGTAGGAGAGTTCCCCTTTCTCCGAATCCTCACCAACATCTGTCATTTCCTGACTTGTTAATTTTAGCCATTCTGACTGGTGTGAAGTTGTATCTCATTGTGGTTTTGATTTGTATTTCTCTGATGCCGAGTGATGTTGAGCATTTTTTCATGTGTCTCTTGGCCATTTGGATGTCTTCTTTGGAGAAATGTCTGCTCATGTCTTCTGCCCATTTCTTGACTGGACTTTCTGTTCTTTTGGTGTTGGGTTTGATCAGTTCTTTGTAGATTTTGGATACGAGACCTTTATCTGATATGTCATTTGCAAATATCTTCTCCCATTCTGTTGGTTGTCTTTTGGTTTTGTCGACTGTTTCCTTTGCTGTGCAAAAGGTTTTTATCTTGGTGAAGTCCCAATGGTTCATTTTTGTCTTTGTTTCCTTGCCTTTGGAGATGTGTCTAGCAAGAAGTTGCTGCAGCTGGGGTCGAAGAGTTTGCTGCCTGTTTTGATGGATTCCTGTCTCACATTTAGGTCTTTCATCCATTTTGAGTCTATTTTTGTGTATGGTGTAAGGAAATGGTCCAGTTTCATTCTTCTGCATGTGACTGTCCAATTTTCCCAACACCATTTGTTAAATCCTTTTTTTTTTAAGATTTTATTTATTTACTTGCGAGAGAGAGTGAGAAAGAGAACACAAGCAGGGGGAACAGCAGAGGGAGAAGCAGGCTCCCCACTGAGCAGGGAGCCCAATGAGGGACTTGATCTCAGGACCTCGGGATCATGACCTGAGCCAAAGGCAGACGCTTAACCGACTGAGCCACCCAGGTGCCGTAAAGATACATGTTTTAGGGGTGCCTGGGTGGCTCAGTCGTTAAGCGTCTGCCTTCGGCTCAGGTCATGATCCCAGGGTCCTGGGATCGAGCCCCACATCGGGCTCTCTGCTCTGCGGGGAAGCCTGCTTCTCCCTCTCCCACTCCCCCTGCTTGTGTTCCCTCTCTCACTGTGTCTCTCTTTGTCAAATAAATAAAATCTTAAAAAAAAAAAAGATACATGTTTTAATTAACTTTGCCTTTTAAGTTTTACGGTATGATGTTGACACCATAAGTTTTTAAATTTAATATACTTAGATCTATCACTCTTCTTTAGCCTTCTATTTCAGTGATAATACCAAGAAAGGCCCTACCTATTCCAAGTACATAAATATCCACAATTTTTTTTTTCTAGTAAGTTTTTAGATTGAAAGTTACTGACTTAAGTTAATGGACCACATCGGATGAGCAAAAATAAATTTGTCAATGTTATTGCTCTTTGATCCTCCCCCATAACTTCAGAGTTAAAAAAGCAAACCACACTTTATTTAAATAAATCAATAAACAAGCAAACAACACAGACACCATATATAGAAGATCAAAAAAATAAATAAATGAAAGTCATGTCTCAGGAGAGTGAGGGTGGAAAAGTCCATGTTCCAGAGATGAAAATTACTCTTAGGGAAACAATTAACTCCCACTTTCCTGGGATTCAGACCTGGGAATCAGTACCAGTAGTGAACTAGCTAAACTAATCTTGACCATAGTGCCTGAGGGCCAAGAGAAAAGGTGACATAATCTCTACAGAATCCTGATCCCAGAGCACATGCAGATTTATTGATTAATGTCAGTACCTCTAATTTTATTTGGAAGAATTCCATTTAGAAGCCAAAGATCATTACACTGAAGTCTAGCACGCTTTCTTTTGCCTGTTTTATTTTATTTCATTTTATTTATTTATTTATTTTTAGGATTTTATTTATTTATTTGAGAGAGAGAATGTGAGACATAGAGCATGAGAGGGAAGAGGGTCAGAGGGAGAAGCAGACCCCCCGCTGAGCAGGGAGCCCGATGTGGGACTCGATTCCAGGACTCCAGGATCATGACCCGAGCCGAAGGCAGTCGCTTAACCAACTGAGCCACCCAGGCGCCCTCTTTTGCCTATTTTAAACATGAGTTGATAAGGATAGAGACTTTGCTCCATGCCTAGAACCAAAGCAGCACATATATTATGGTTAAATCATTTCTAAGTCGTATTTCAATATTGATAATTGATGACCTCATTCCTCCATCAGAGAGCTGCAGTGGAAGCAAAAGACAGAAACCTGCAAGAAATATAGGGAAGTGCCTAACCCATGACACGCATAGGTAGCCAGAAAAATTAAAGTAATATTAAAATAATTCAAGATATCCCACCCCCCTAGTCCCAGGTGTTAAATGCTTTAGGAGAAGGGAAACCAAGTTGTGTTTAGACATATTTTCTTTCATCTTTTGTAATATTCCATTATCTCACTTGAGGATTCAGGCCCTACAGGAAAAGCGGAAATAAAGAGTGCAAATCTTTCAAAAAATTTTTGAAATAAAACATCTAGTGTAATGACTTTACTTGCATTCTCGGCACAGTAGAGCAGCTAAGAACCCTACTGTTTATTACCTGTCAGAAGACTTCTACCCAGACATCATTCTGACTTTTTTTAAGTCAGAAGACTTTCAAACATCTAAAATACTGGGGGCGCCGGAGTGGCTCAGGCGGTTAAGCGTCTGCCTTCGGCTCAGGTCATGATCCCAAGGTCCTGGGATCCAGCCCCGCATAGGGCTCCCTGCTCAGCAGGGAGAGCCTGCTTCTCACTCTCCCTCTGCCTGCCTCTCTCTCTCTCTCTGTGTCAGATAAATAAATAAAATCTTCAAAAAAAAAAAAAGAGTCTTTAAAAAAAAACCTAAAATACTTAATTTCCAAAAATTACATTTTACTCAGATTTTCAAGAACATACCTATTATGCAACATAAGGTAGAGCTGTGTTTTTTTAGATCATACAAAAAAAGGATTTTAAAAGATTTAACAAAATTGTTGGACGCTATGCTGTGTTAAGCATCTGTTTTTTTTAAAGATTTTATTTCTTTATTATTTTATTTCTTTATTTCTTTATTTGCCTGCCGCTCCCCCTGCTTCTGCCCTCTCTCTCTCTTTGACAAATAAATAAAATCTTAAAAAAAAAAAAAAAAAAGGGCGCCTGGGTGGCTCAGTCGGTTAAGCGACTGCCTTCGGCTCGGGTCATGATCCTGGAGTCCCGGGATCGAGTCCCACATCAGGCTCCCTGCTCGGCAGGGAGTCTGCTTCTCCCTCTGACCCTCTTCCCTCTCGTGCTCTCTGTCTCTCATTCTCTCTCTCTCTCAAATAAATAAATAAAATCTTAAAAAAAAAAAAAAAGATTGAACTTTGGAGCTGAGAAATCCCATGTCTTCTCTCAGTCATATCAATCACATTAACTTTTAGAGCTGGGTCCTTTCATTCTTTTGATTGACTAACAGATAATTAACCTTAACATTGACAATTACATTCACTATGCTGACATAGATGGCTTCTTTTTTTTTTTTTTTAAGATTTTATTTTATTTTATTTTGACAGAGAGAAACCCAGCGAGAGAGGGAGCACAAGCAGGGGGAGTGGGAGAGGGAGAAGCAGGCTTCCCGTGGAGCAGAGAGCCCGATGTGGGGCTCAATCCCAGGACCCTGGGATCATGACCTGAGCCAGACGCTTAACGACTGAGCCACCCAGGCTCCCCGACATAGATGGCTTCTATAATTTTTCAATACCAGATGAGGTTTCCTGGATGAAATTTCAGTTTAGTAGTTGCATTGAGCACTCTTTTTTTTTTTTTTTTTAAGATTTGTTTGGAGAGAGAAAGAGAGAGAGAGCATGAGTCAGGGAAGGGACAGAGGAAGAGGGAGAGAATCTCAAGGCGACTCCCTGCTGAGCCCGAGCACAGAGCCTGACGCAGGGCTCGATCTCGCGGTCCTGAGACCATCACTTGAGCCGAAATCAAGAGCTGGTGCCCAACCAACTGAGCCACCCAGTGCCTCTGGATTGAGCCCTCTTATGTGCAACACTGAGTGAGGTACTGCAGCTTTAAAAAAAAAAAAAAGTTCCGGGGGCGCCTGGGTGGCTCAGTCGTTAAGCGTCTGCCTTCGGCTCGGGTCATGATCCCGGGGTCCTGGGATCGAGCCCCACATCGGGCTCCCTGCTCCGCGGGAAGCCTGCTTCTCCCTCTCCCACTCCTCCTGCTTGTGTTCCCTCTCTTGCTGTGTCTCTCTCTGTCAAATAAATAAATAAATAAAATCTTTAAAAAAAAAAAAAAAAGTTCCGGGGCGCCTGGGTGGCTCAGATGGTTGAGCGTCTGCCTTCGGCTCAGGTCATGATCTCAGGGTCCTGGGATCGAGTCCCGCATCAGGCTCCCTGCTCCTTGGGAGCCTGCTTCTCCCTCTGCCTCTCTCTCTCTCTCTCTCTGTCGCTCATGAATAAACAAAATTAAAAAAAAAAGTTCCGTGGGACTATTAACAGGTTTCCATAAAAATGCTTAATTTTTTTAAAATTTATTTTAAGTAATCTCTATCCCCAAGGTGGGGTTCGAACTCACGACCCGGAGATCAAGAGTCGCATGCTCCTCCAACTGAGCTAGCTGGTGCCCCTATAAACATGCTTTATAAAGCATTAGTTATAAATGTGCTCTGCCAGATCTTTTTTTTTTTAAGATTTTATTTATTTATTTGAGAGAGAGAGAGCACATGAGAGGGGGGAGGGTCAGAGGGAGAAGCAGACTCCCTGCTGAGAAGGGAGCCCGATGTGGGACTCGATCCAGGGACTCCAGGATTATGACCTGAGCCAAAGGCAGTCGCTTAACCAACTGAGCCACCCAGGAGCCCGTGCTCTGCCAGATCTTACCTGATGTGCTTTTTAAGGAGAAAGGTCAGAATAAAGTGAAATTGTCCCTTTACACATATATCTCTGAAAGTAAATAGCAATTGCCAGGGGCCGGGCAGGGCTGGGGCAGAAATAGGGAGTGACTGCTAATGGGTATGTGGTTTCTTTTTACAGTGATGCAAATGTTCTGGAATTGGATAGTAGTGATGGTTGCACATGGTGAATGTACTAAAAACGACTGAATAGTGTACTTTAAAGGAGGGCAGTTTCTAGTATGTGAATTATATCTCAATTAGAAAAAAAAAGAATGAAGTGACTTTGGGGAATTTCTTTCTTAGGAATTTAGACACAGTTTTAAAGAAGATATTTCAAAAGGTCACTGCATTCTTTTCTGAGAAGTATCTGCAAGTTTGCATAAAGGAGAATGAGTAACCTATATAAGCCCCATGCCTTGTTTGGAAAACCTGCTATCTCACCCTACTGCTTTAATCTTTCTAGGAGTAGCTTATCCTTTTGTTTAGGATCAAAGGGTAGCTGGGCAAGAAACATTGTCCAGCAAAGATTAATGGGGTTAAGTCCCAGGAAGCCTGGAAGAGGGCCTCAACCTCTGCCACAGGAGTCCCAAGAAAGGAAATATACAGGGTTCAGGGAATGATTCTAGCTCCCAGAGCAAAAGGCCTAGAAATACCCCGTGGAATCTCAGTCATAGGCCCTGGGCACCCCCTTCTATTTGTCCCTTTGGTACTGTTGCTCAGACATAACTGGGCCCAAGAGTTCCAGAAACACGAAGCTTTCCAATTCAGGAGTGGGTGTGAACAGTGTTTGGTCATTGTGTTCCATAGAGAATAAAATGGCAGGTCCAGGAAGCCCTTTGATTTGTGGTGCTAACTTTCCTCTCATTATACTGAGAAAAGACTCAAAGTTAGTCTGGTCTAGAAAGGGGAGCTGCCCAGATTTCGTTATGTGTAGGTAGTGTAAGGTAATTCTCTGATCGCACTGCCTGAACTGACTTCTCTTCTCGTCTTTGCCTCTCCCAATCCTAGTCATCCTTCAAGATTGGTCCAGGAGTGGCTTCCATCACCACTCTTTCTTTACCTGTAATGGTTGAGAGAGGATGTGGACGCTGGGGATAGTCTCCTGTGTTCAGATGCTGGCTCTGCGACTTGTAACTGTGAGCAAGCCATTTTCTCTCTCTGCGCTGGTTTCCTCATACATAACAATACATAGTCTTTGGAGTCAGACTTCCTGAGTGTGAATCTAAGCTTTGCCATTTAACTATTGTGGAACCTTGAACATTTTCCTAAACGGTTTTGTTCTTTTTTCTTTTAGGATTTATTTATTTATTTGAGAGAGAGAAAGCAGGAACCGGAGGGGCAGAGGGAGAGGGAGAGAGAGAATCTCCAGCAGACTCCCTGCTCAGCACAGAGCCTGATGTGGGGCTCGATCTCATGACCATAAGATCATGACCAGAACTGCAATCAAGAGTCGGAGACTCAATCAACTGAGCAACCCAGGCTCCCCAAGGTTTCTCTCTTTAAAATGGGGATAATAAATAACATGTACCTCTATCTCAAAGGGTTTGAGGAGGTTTAAAATAATCCATATACAGCGTATAGAGGAGTATCTGACATATGGCAAAAACTAAGATGTTATAATGATATTGTTTTCATTTTCTTAGAACTACCTATCCCACTCCAGATAAGTGGGTCCCCCAAAGCCATGCGTCTATCATGGACAGTAAATCCATGTTACAACTGATTGGACCAGAGGAGAACAGCTGACTCAAACTGGCTGAGCCAATCAGATTCCTCTGCATGAGAATTTTAACAGGGGAGGGGCACCTGGGTGGCTCAGTCAGTTGAGTGCCAGACTCTTGAATTCGGCTCAGGTGGTGATCTGAGGGTTGTGGGACTGAGCTCCATGCTGGACTCCGCATTCAGCAGGGAGTCTGCTTGAGGATTCTCTTGCTCTCTCTCCCTCTCCCTCTGCCCCTCCCCCCACTCTCACTCTCTCAAATAAATAAATAGATAAATCTTTTTTTAAAAAAAGAATTTTAGGGGCGCCTGGGTGGCTCAGTTGGTTAAACGGCTGCCTTCAGCTCAGGTCGTGGTCCTGGGGTCCTGGGATTGAGCCCTGCATCAGGCTCCCCACTCTGCGGGCAGCCTGCTTCTCCCTCTCCCTCTGCCTACCACTCTGCCTACTTGTGCTCTCTATCTATCTGTCAAATAAATAAATAAAATCTTAAAAAAATAAAAAATAAAAAAAGAATTTTAGCAGGGATAAAAAAAGGAATTTTAGCAGAGACATGTAGAGACAGAGTTGGAAGCTGAGTCACTTTAATGGCAGGGCTTATCATAAGATACAAGGACCCCAGAATACTGCTGCTGAGGTTCCTGGTGCTGCCCTGACCCTTTCCCTTTAAGAAGTCTCATGATTTGACTTCTCTTTGTATTGAGTGAAATACTCCAGTACTTCTCTAGTAACATCTCCCTTTTTGATGAAGCTTTTGGTTACTTGCAAAAACAAAAAAAAAGTTTCAGGGCACCTGGGTGGCTCAGTCGGTTGGGCATCTGCCTTGAGCTCTGGTCATGATCCAGGAGTCCTGGGATCCAGTCCCACATCGAGCTCCTTGCCCGGTGGGGAGCCTGCTTCTCCCCCTCTCTCTACTCCCTCTGCTCCTGCTCTCTCATTCGCTCTCTCTCTATCTCAAATAAATAAAATCCTAAAAAAAAGTTTCAGTTAATACTAATATATGTACTTTTGTATTAGTTATTGTGTGTGTGTGTGTATCAAGTTTAGTGGTTAAGAGCTGTATTAGTTAAGATCATGCTAGGTGCTTTGGGTTAGAAAAACCCAAAACCCAAACGGTGTAACCCTGTGTGATTTATTTCTTACTTATGCAAAATGTATTCAGTAATAGGGTAGAGTTTGGGAGTGGATTCCCTGCTGTATGTAGATATTCAGGAACTCCGTCCCCTCCCATCTTATGGTTCTGCCATCCCTTTTAAGACAGCCACGAAGGTCACAGAATTCAGAGAATCTGTAAACTGGATGGGAAAGAAATTTACATCTTTATTTTCTGTAGCTTTTATTGTAGGCAACAAACCACAGTTGTACTCATGACTTTGCCACCAAAAGAAATCACAGATTTTCATGTTATATTACAGATGTTACAAAATCTTGAAATAATGTTTATACTCACCACTATTTAAAAGTTATGATAGTTACTAGACTTACCACTAGTTCTAATTATTTAATGTGTTAATAAAAAACCCATATGATATTATATCACAATTAAAAAAAATTCCAATGCCTATATTTCAATATTACTTGTTTTCTTTATAATCCTATTTTATGCATTTAAAACATTATTCTGGAATTCTACAAAATACTTGACTGATACTCCTCAAAAGTATCTGTCAAAGGTCATGAAAAAAAGGGAAAACACAGGTGCCTGGCTGGCTTAGTCAGAAGAACATGTGACTCTTGACCTTCGGGTCATGGATTTGAGCCTCACATTTGGTGCAGAGATTACTAAAAAAAAAAATAGTAAACTTAAAAAAAAAAAGGGAAATACAGACACTATTGCAGAACAAAGGACACTGAGAAGACTTTTTTTTTAAGATTTTATTTATTTATTTGTCAGAGAGAGAGCACAAGCAGGGGGAGCGGCAGGCAGAGGGAGAAGCAGGCTCCCTGCTGAGCAAAGGAGCCTGATGTGGGACTTGATTCCAGGACCCTGGGATCATGACCTGAGCTGAAGGCAGAAGCTCAACAGACTGAACCACCCAGAGATCCCAGACACTAAGAAGACTTAACAATTAAGTACTACATGGTATCTTGGATTAGATCCTGGAACAGAAAAAGGACATTAATGGAAAAACGAGCTCAATCTGAATAAAGTCTGGAGTTTACTTAATGATAATATACTAATATTGGTTTCTTAGTTCTGGCAAATGTACCTCAGTAATGTAAGATGATAAGACTGGAGGACACTGAAACTGAGTGGGGAATATAAGAAAATTCTCTCTACTATTGCAATGGACTGAATGTTTATGTCCCCCACCCCCACCACCCAATCATATGTTGAAATCTTAGTGCCCCATGTGATGGTATTAAGAGGTGGGTTCTTTGACAGGTGATTAGTGCCTCCCATGAATGGGAGTAGAGTCCTTATAGAAGAGGCCCCAGAGAGACCCCTCACCCCTCTGCCATGTGAAGTTACAGTAAGAAGACACCTGTCTATAAGGAAGCGAGCCCTCACCAGACACCAAAAGTGCTAGCGCCTTGGTTTTGGACTTCTCAGCCTCCAGAATTGTGCAAAATAAATTTCTGATTTTTATAAGCCATCCAGTCTATGATATTTCATTATAGTGGCCCAAATGGACTAAGACACTATCTTTGCAACTTCTCTGTAAATCTAAACTTATTCCAAAATAAAAAGTTTATTAAAAATGGGGTAGGTTGTGCCTGGGTGGCTCCATTAGTTAACCGTCTGACTCTTGATTTCAGCTCAGGTGATGATCTCAGGGTTGTGAGATCAAGCCCCAAGTTGGGCTCCGTGCTCAGAGGGGAGTCTGCTTGAGATTCTCTCTCTTTCTCTCTCTCCTTCTTCCTCTGCCTTTTCCCCGCTCTCTCTCTCTCAAATAAATAAATAAATAAATAAATAAATAAATAAATAAATAAAATCTTTAAAAAAAAAAGCATGATTCTGAAAAGGGATTCAGGTATCCATGGCACAAAAGGATAATGCCTGCCCTAGAGCCTCAGATGCTATTGCACAAGGGCAGAGAGAGCGCCAGATCAAGTGGGAAGCTTCTGTGGGCCAGGCTTGGTGGTAGGAACAGCTCTTCTGTCTACGTTCAGTCACACGGTCTGTCCTGACACAAGAAGGTCTGGGAAATGACAGTAACTCCCGGACTGGGCAGCAAGTCTGCACTGTGGAAGGGCACACAACTCAGCTAGCCACCTACCATGTGAGTTCTGGCAGGGGAGTTATGGACTTCCTGTCTCTCAGTCCGGATTCTAATAGGAAACAGATGTCACACTCAAGAGATTCAAGGAGGGTTCGCTTACAGAGGGAAAAAGTTCAAACGTGAGGGTGGCAATAATGCAGGACCAGGGCCAGCAGAACCCAGGCCGGCAGAAGCCCGGAAGGACTGACAGCTCGAGGGCGGGAAGTCAGCCATCACAGTAGCATAGTAAGGAGTCCTTAATGGATCCTCAACAAATAGTTTTAATTAAGTTGCAATAAAATGGAATGAAAAAGCTGGGAAATATATTACAAAGCCAGGCTGGCCTTGCGCGGAAAAGTTCAAGAATAACTTCTGTAAGTGCAAACACTTGAATCAGACAGAACTCATTTGAGTTCTAGCTTCTCCACTTTTTTTTTTATAGTTTTTTTAAAATAGATTTTTATTTATTTATTTGAGAGAGAGCATGAGAGGGGGAGTGGGAGAGGGAGAAGCAGACTCCCCGCCAAGCAGGGAGCCCGATGCAGGACTCGATCCTGGGACTCCAGGATCATAACCTGAGCCAAAGGCAGTTGCTTAACCAACTGAGCCACCCAGGCGCCCCAGCTTCTCCACTTCTTAATAAAATAGGACTTGCTTCTGTAAATATTAAAATATTGACTATAAATACATTCCTAAGTTTTTTTTAAAATAAGATTTTTTTTTTAAAGATTTTATTTATTTATTTGAGAGAAAGAGAATGAGAGACAGAGAGCATGAGAGGGAGGAGGGTCAGAGGGAGAAGCAGACTCCCTGCCGAGCAGGGAGCCCAATGCGGGACTCGATCCCGGGACTCCAGGATCATGACCTGAGCCGAAGGCAGCCGCTTAACCAACTGAGCCACCCAGGCGCCCCATTCCTAAGTTTTATTACCTATCTTTCCATCTCTGGCCTGAGCCTTGAGGCTGACTGCCCCAGAGCAAGAGAGAGCAGTCAATGCCCTTTGTTGCAAGATACTTGGCTGATGGACGAGTTCAAACATAGAGCTCCCCTGACTGTAAACAAGAGATTCCTGCCTGCTCCTAAGGCCTTGCTGGGTGGGAGGCTGGAGTGGAGAGGTAGACAGTGTCTCCAGCCCTCTTCAGCCCTGACGGGGGAGAAGGGAAAGCAAGAGAAGAGCGGGGCATAGATAGACACTCAGGTCCTGATTTCCTCTCTTCAGAGTTTAGGTCTGAAGGGAATAGGGGCATCAGACTCACTGATGCATATGCTGATAATAGGGAGATACTCTTGTTCTTTTTTTTTTTTTTTAAGATTTTATTTATTTGACAAAGAGAGACACAGTGAGAGAGGGAACACAAGCAGGGGGACTGGGAGGGGGAGAAGCAGGCTTCCCGCTGAGGAGGGAGCCCGATGCGGGGCTTGATCCCAGGACCCTGAGATCATGACCTGAGCTGAAGGCAGACGCTTAGCGACTGAGCCACCCAGGTGCCCCCCCCCAACTTTTTTTAAGTAGACTGGGCATGGAGCCTGAGCTCAATGCATGGCTTGAACTCACGACCCTGAGATCAAGAGTCGGATGCTTAACCAACTGAGCCACCCAAATGCCCCAAGACACTCTTGTTCTTGATCAGTTTGAGGACTCTGAGATGAGTTGTCCGAAAGGCTGCCCCCATGCTAACCTGGCAGTTCAGCCCTATCCGGCAGAGAAGTCTTGAGGTAGCTTTCCTTGCGATATGGTCGAGGCCCAGAAATTTTCCCACTCCTCAGCCCTTCCTCAAAGTCAGAAGGCAGCTAAGTTGAGAAGGGAAGACACGCAGGTCTTCCGTGTGTAAGGCACCTAGCAGATATTTAATATGTTAGCTACTTAAGAGATATTCTGAGGATTCAGACAAAACTTTGAAAAGGTCTATACAATGCTTTCTCCATTCCTAGAGATCGTAGAACAGAACAGATCCTACCCCCGCTCTCCCCTTCCTGTCTCCATCCTTCCTCCGCCCCACACCCTGCCCTTGCCCCAGCTGGGATGATTTTGGTCTGAGCCTTCCCAGAAGCAGAGAGTTGGGCCAAACGACCTCTTGAGGTTTCTTTCTGCTTTTTGACTCAGCAAATGTATTGAATTATTCACTCTTTTGTATTCTACAACCACATTTTTTAGTCACTTCTCTGACCTTGCTATTTACACAATTTCCTTTGCCTTGCAGTTTCTAAAAAGGAAAGCCAGAACACGTGCATCCTCATTTTAAAGGCATATTGGCAGCATCCATTAAATTCTAAATTATTAAAGATAATTCTCTCCCCCTCTCGCATTTAATGAACCCATACCTTGCATAAACTTGCTATGAGAGGGTCTCAGAAATTTGGGTGAAGACCACCATCACCTGCCACAGGATTCACCAAAAGATGGCAATTGCAGTAATTGTAAAGGTCTGGTCTGGGGCAGGAGTGTGGTGCCCTCGAGGAGGTGAGAGACGTTCCGTCTGGCTGGTGGATCCATGAGGGGCTGTGGAGGAAGTATTCACCAAATCCTCTTCTTCTTTTCCCTGGCCACTCAAAGAGACGACATTGCCCAAACCACATAGAGATAGGAGCAGCTGTGCGACTAAGTCAAATAGGATGTGAGTGAAAAAGGATGCACACAGGGCTGCTTGTGAAAAACCTCTTTTATGATTGTATTAGTTTTCCTCCTGCTTCTGTGACAAATTACCAGACTTAGTTACTTTTACTTAAAACAACATGGTTTTGTTCTCTTCTAGTGGCTGTGAGTCAGAAATCAGTTTCCCGGGGCTAAAGTCAGGGTGCTCACAGAGCTGGTTCCTCTTGGAAGATCTAATGGGGAATCCATTTCCTTGCCTTTTTTAGCTTCTGGAGGCTGCCTGGGCATGCTCTGGCTCATGATCCCTTCCTCACCCCAACATCTTTTTTTTTTTTTTAAGATTTTATTTATTTATTTGACAGAGAGAGAAATAGCAAGAGCAGGAACACAAGCAGGGGGAGGGGGAGAGGGAGAAGCAGGCTTCCCGCTGAGCAGGGAGCCCAACGCGGGGCTCGATCCCAGGACTCTTGGATCATGACCTGAGCCGAAGGCAGACGCGTAACGACTGAGCCACCCAGGCGCCCCTACCCCAACATCTTTGATCCTCACATCTTCTCCCTCCTCTGACCTTCTTGCCTCCCTTTATGAGGATTACATTTAGGGACCACCCAGATAATCCAGGATAATCTCCCCATCTCAAGATCCTTAATCACATCCACAAAGTCCCGTTTGCAATGTAAGATAACGTTCCCAGAGTCTGGAGATTAGGACGTGGACATCTTTGGGGACTCGTATTCAGCCCACTGCAGTGATCCTCCTACTTTGTCTTTCCACACCTGCAGAGAACGATGAAACTGAAAGAGATGGGAAAGTCCCATAAGCTGAGTGACTGGGTAGAACACAGTTCTCCTGCTGACTACACTGCACGGTGAAATGAGGGAGAAAAATATTTTTGTTGTGGTGAGCCACTGTGGTTGACCGAATTATTGGCCCCGATATTTTAACCACCGGCCCCCATGTCAACACCTTTGCAAAGGCCTCATTGTGGGCAGAGTGTACTTCCGGGCCCTTTGACTTTGGGCTTGACAATATGACTTGCTCTGGCCGGGAGCATGTGAGTGGAGGTGCCTGACAGCGTGCTCAGGCCTTGAAGGTCACTCGAGCCTCCGCGTGCTCTCGTTTGCCTCTGCCATTGCCACGGACCTAGGCTAGTGCTTCATAATGGAATGGTGGTTGTTTAACCCAATAAAGGTTAGGATGGCTTCCTAGATAGCAAAGGTTAACTAATATAGCTATGGAGATTTTAACTTGTTTATGACAGGCAGTTCGACTAAAGCCGGGGCTGGGAGAATAACGGAGTCAGGGAGATGGAAGAATAGAATGTCCTGGCCAGAGGGGCGCCTGGGTGGCTCAGTCGTTAAGCTTCTGCCTTCGGCTCAGGTCATGATCCCAGGGTCCTGGGATCGAGCCCTGCATCGGGCTCCCTGCTTGGCGGGGAGCCTGCTTCTCCCTCACCCACTCCTCCTGCTTGTGTTCCCTCTCTTGCTGTGTCTCTCTCTGTCAAAAATAAATAAAATCTTAAAAAAAAAAAAAAAAAAGAATGCCATGGCCAGAGAGTGGGGCGTTGGAATCTATTATTCCAGTGGAGTAGCACTTCCTGGTGACAGCAAGGTCAGGGTACAACCATGAAGGGAGGGGCTAAAACCACATGGAGGCATTGTCCCTGGAGATGAGCAGAGCAAAGAGAATGACAGAACTTGAGGTGACAGAACTTGAGCTGGAATGGAAGACTGACTATAAGCCAAGGGCCTGAGCCACCCCTGAATAAAGGGGGCTGGTCTTGAGACTGGGAAGCTAAACATCAGGTAACTTGGGAAAGAAGAAAATTCAGAAATGCTAGAATGACCCCATAAAGAGTACTAAGAGTGGGAGACCTCCTCCAAACTTCTGTTGTCTGGAAACCAGGGAAGGGTGAAGCAATTGGGAGGTGACGTCTTGCTTGGAAAGATGAGCTGTGCTTGATCTCAGTTGTCTGATTTAGCCCCCCAGAAGAAGAAGAAGAAGGGCAGTGGGGATGGGAAGGCTTCATTAAACCACAAATGTTGTGAGATTATACTGAAGCTTCTGCTAAGTGAATCAAAGCCCTGTGGCACTGGCTGGGTACCTCAACAAGGCCTGAATTAGGTGCAAATGCAAAAGTATCTCCCACTGGCACATTTATTGGATAACTGCTTTTGTATCAATTGGCTCCTTATTTCATAAAATTTAGGATAAGGCATAATGCATGTCAACTATATAATACAATAATAAATATTAAAAAATAAAAACGGCAAGAGGGGTGCCTGGCTGGCTCAGTCGGTAGAGCATGTGACTCTTGATCTCAGGGTCATGAGTTCAAGCCCCATGTTGGGCATGGAGCCTACTTAAAAATAAATAAATAAATAAAAAATAAAATAAAATGTTTTCTCAGGGCACCTGGCTGGCTCAGTTGGTGGAGCATGCAGCTCTTGATCTCGGGGTTGTGAGTTCCCATGTTGGCTTTAGAGATTACTTAAAAATAAAATCTTTATAAATAAATAAATAATAAAAGGGCAAGGAATAGCATGAGAGTATGTTGCATGTCCTTTGTAGAAATCGAGTGTACTAATAATACAATAATAAATGGGCTTGATGTTTAAGTGCTCCTAAAAAGGATCTGGAAGTGCTCAAAAAATTCTTCCTGCAGCTCTAAAGACATCTTGAGGATATTAAGTTCATTTTTCAAAGTTGCAAAAGCTGCCCTCTGAAACAGACTACAGCTTCCTGTCCTCTTTATGGAAGGCACTACAGTGGTGAAATTCTAATTCCAAGTAGTCTACACCGTGTGGTAGGCAGAGCGATGGCCTCCGACGAGATCTGTGTCTTAATCTCTAGACCCTGGGAATGTGTTACCTTCCAAGGCAAAGGGGAGTTAAATTTGCAAATGGACTTAAGTTTGTTAGTCAGCTGGCCTTGAGAGGCAGAGATGATCCTGAATTATATTAGGTGGGGCCAACATAATCAATCCCAAGGCTTCTTGTAAGTGAAGGACAGAAGCAGAAGAGGAGACCCAGAGAGGTGGCAGTGTGAGAAAGACCTGGCCCAATATGGCTGAAAGGGGGCCAGGAGCCAAGGAGTGCAGCCAGCCTTGCAAGGGAAAAGGAAAGGAAGCAGATTCTTCCCTAGAGCCACCAGAAGGAATTCCACCCTGCTGACACCTTGATTTTAGCCTCGTAAGACTCCTTTTCACTTCTGAGCTCCCAAACTGGAAGATAATAGTAGTTTCCTCACATGTGCTTATCAGTACTCAGCTGAAGACTTGATGGGAACCCTCTTCAGATCTTTGGAGCTCTCTCTCTTTCTGTGCAGCCAATCTCTCTGGTACTCTGCCCTGCAAATTTCAGCCACCCGAGGCTTCTCAAATTCTCAACTCTGTCTCCTTCACTCGGGAGACTGCAAGGCTCGACCTAGCTTCCCCCTCTCTGTACCACTCCCTGGAAACATCCCAGGCAGTAAGCCAGAGCGACTGTAGACCTCATCTTTTTATTTCCCTTCAGAGATCATGTTCTCTGCTGCCTCTTGTCCAATGTCTGAAACTGTTGTTTCACAGCTTTTGCCCAGTTTAAAAAAAAAAATGTTTTAAGGCAGGCAGCGGATTTGGTTCCTCTTACTTCATCATGGCAGAAAGCAGAAGTCGCGGGAGCCATACTTCTGTCACAGAAGGGCTGTTTTTCCCTGAACAAGTTTGTTAGCCTCTCAGACCTCACTTCCTCCAGTGATTCTTTTTCAAAGTAGACTTTTTTTTTAAAGATTTTATTTATTTATTTGAGAGAGAGAGAATGAGAGAGAGCATATGAGAGGGGTTAGGGTCAGAGGGAGAAGCAGACTCTCCGCCAAGCAGGGAGCCCGATGCGGGACTCGATCCAGGGACTCCAGGATCATGACCTGAGCCGAAGGCAGTTGCTTAACCCACTGAGCCACCCAGGCGCCCCAAAGTAGACTACTTTTTAGAGCAGTTTTAGGTTTATACCAAAGTTGAGTGGATGTTACAGAGAGTCCCCATATACTCCCTGCGCCCACACGTGCATAGCCTCCCACATTCTCAACATCCCCCACCAGAGTGTGACGTTTGGTACAACTGGTGAACGTGCATTGACACGTCATTACCACACAGGGTCCATAGCGTACAGTACGGTTCACTTTTTGTGTTGTACATGTTGTGGGTTTGGACAAATATATAGTGACAAGTATCTACCATTATGGTATCATACAGAGTAATTTCACTGCCCTAAAAATCCTCTGTGCTCCACCTATTCATCTCTCCCCACATCCTCTACCCCTGGCAACCACTGATCTTTTTACTGTCTCCGTACTTTTCCCTTTTCCAGAATGTTATATAGATGGAAATCATACAGTATGTACCTTTCCTTTTCTTTTTATTTGAGAGAGAGAGTGAGTGAGAGAGAGCACACAAGCGGGGAGAGGGACAGAAGGAGAAGCAGACTCCCCGCTGAGCAAGAAGCCCGATGCAGGGCTCCATCCCAGGACCCTGGGATCATGCCCTGAGCCGAAGGCAGGTGCTTAACCAACCGAGCCACCCAGGCACCGCACACAGTATGTACCTTTTCAGATCGGTTTCTCTCATTTACTAATATACACTTAAGCTTCCTCCATGTCTTTTCATGGCTTGATACTCCACTATCTAGATGTTTCACAGTTCATCCATTCATCCACTGCAGGATGTTTTGGTCGCTTCCAGGTTTGGTCAAGTATGAACAAGCTACTATGGATATCTGTGTGTAGGTTTTCGTGTGTGCATAACTTTCATTTCCTTTGGGTAAATACCAAGGAGCACTACTGCTGAATCGTATGGCAAGAGTATTTTTAGTTTTGTGAGAAACTGCCAAACTGTCTTCTAAAATGACATTCCCACCAGCAATGAATGGGAGTTCCTTTTGCTCCGTATCCTTACCACCATTTGGTATTGGAAATGTTCTGGATTTTGGCCATCCTAATAGGTCTGTAGTGATATATCATCGTTGTTTTTAATTTGCATTTCCCTGATGACATAATGATGTCGAGCGTACAGATCATATACCATTTGCATATCTTCTTTGGTGAGGTATCTGTTAAGGTCTTTGGCTCATTTTTTTGATCAGGTTGTCTGTTTTCTTATTGTTGAGTTTTAAGTGTTCTTTGTATATTTTGGATAACAGTTGTTTTTTTTTAGAGAAATGTCTCTTGCAAACAGTTTCTCTTAGTCTGGGGCTTATCTTTTCATTTTCTTGACAGTATCTTACATAGAGCAGAAAATTTTAAATTTAATGAAGTCCAGCTTATCGATTTTTTCTTTCATGGATTGTGCCTTTGGTGTTGTATCTAAAAAGTCATCAGCAAATTCAAGGTCCTTTGGGTTTTCTCCTATGTTACCCTCTAGGGGTTTTATAGTTTTGTATATTACATGTAGGTCTATGATCCATTTTGAGTGATTTTTTTTGTGAAAGGTGCAAGGTCTGTGTCTAGATTGATTTTTTTTGCGTGCAGATGTCTAGTTGTCCCAGTACACCATTTGTTGAAAACTCAAAGGATCTTAGGTGATATTCGTGTAGGTATAATATAAATGTCAGCTGCATGGATGTCCTCAAACTCTTTGAAATTCAAATAGCAGTTAGTTCAAATACTCATCCCCAATGTCTCTGAGGATTCTCTGGAGGTTAGGCTCCTCTTGGTGTCCTCTGGTTGAGGTCGTGTTTCCAGCCCCATTACAGCCCCTCAGCCCAGTGTTGCTTCTGTCTTTTCCTCACCTCATCCCCTCACTAGAGACTGCCTCAGTCTCTTCTCTCTGAAGCACTGCTCACCTATAATGTACGTGAGCAGATATTAACAAAGGAAGAGAGGCATAGAAGAGATGATATTTAGGGCAGAATGACCTAAATTGGATTTTAACATTTCTGAACTTAAAAGTCTCTGGTCCGTTCTTTCTTACCAAGAAATCACTCTGTATCTCTTCCTTTGAGGTTGCAGTCTCTTGGCATTATGCTGGGTCCGTCTTGGGGTCACTGCTGACCCATATGACATCTTTGTGCACATTCAGAAAAAAAGCAGCTCTCCTTTAGCAGGCCTCGCAATTCACAGCTTGACAGCAGAAAGTGGGCCAGATTTCAGCCCCAGTGCCCCCTCATCTTGCTTAGCCTTCATCCTTCCCTAACCTATTTTTGTCCTTAATCCCCCAAATTCTTGTTCATTTCTTTTCTTTTTAAAGATTTTATTTATTTATTTGACAGAGGGTGAGAGAGAGTGAGAGAGAGCACACAAGCAGGGGGAGGGGCCGAGGGAGAGGGAAAAGCAGACTCCCCACTGAGCAGGGATCCCAATGCAGGCGCTTGATCCCATTGTCCTGGGATCATGACCCAAGCCGAAGGCAGAGGCTCGACCGACTGAGCCACGCAGGTGCCCCTCTTGTTCATTTCTTATAGAGCACCGTAGCTCTTCCTTTACTGGCTCTAGGTCATCCAAGTTATTCCCCGAAGTCTCCTCTTCATAATTAATTTTAAAATGTGCTCCTAGGTACCTCAAAAAGTTAAAAACAGAACTACCCTACAATCCAGCAATTGCACTACTAGGTATTTACTCAAAGGATACAAAAATACTGATTTGACAAAATACATGCACCTGATGTTTATAACAGCATTATCAATAATAGCCAAATTATGGAAAGAGCCCAAATGTCCAACAACTGATGAATGGATAAAGAAGATGTGGTATATGTATACAATGGGATACTACTCAGCCATAAAAAAAGAATGAAACCTTGCCATTTGCAACAACCTGGATGGAGCTAGAATGTATTATGTTAAGCGAAATAAGTCAATCTAAGAAAGACAAATATCATATGATTTCACTTGTATGTGGAATTTAAGAAACAAAACAGATGAATATAGGGGAAAAAGAAGAGAGGCAAGCCAGATTCTTAATTATAGAGAACAAACTGAGGGTGGCTGGAGGGGAAGTTGGTGAGGGGATGGGCTAAATGGGTGATGGGTATGAGGGAGGGCACTTGTTGTGATGAGCACTGGGTATTGTATGTAAGTGATGAATCACTTAATTGTATACCTGAAACTAATGTTACACTGTATGTTAACTAGCTGGAATTTAAAGATTTGTTTGAGAGAGAGAGAGAGGAAGCATGAGCAAGAGGGGCAGAGGGACAATCTCAAGCAGACTCCATACTGAGTGTGGAGCCCAACTGGGGCTCGGGGCTCAATCCCACGACCCTGAAATCATGACCTGAGCCAAAATCAAGAGTTAGTTGCTTAACTGACTGAGCCACCCACGCACCCCTTACCTAACTGGAATTTAAATAAAAACTTGAAAAAAAGAAAGAAGAAAAAAAATAAAAATGTGCTCCTAAACTATAACAGTTTTAACTCTGGAAGGAACAATGGGGTGTTAATTTTTTCCCCCCTCATTACACATACATTGTAATGATGGTGATGGTGATGATGGTGATAATGATGAAAGGACTAACAGCCCTGAAGTAAATGTGCTTAAGTTATTATATGAAGAGAAAAAATGTTTTTCCAGGAAAATCAACAGTCCTTTCTTTAACATGTAAGAGATTGCATATTATACCCATGTTTACTACAGAATAGAAACCAGAGTCTCTAAAGTGCTTTTCCCCCTCTCCCTCCTCTAAAGTGCATTAAGCTCTCAAGATTAAAAATGCTTAACTCTGCAGATGCATTTTGCAAATGTATATATATGGTAGAAAGTCAGGAAGTTCCTGGAAGACAACAGGATGTCAGTCCAGCTTTACAAAGCATATGTAATTGTCATAGTCATCACATTCTTTTTTTTTTTTTTTTAAAGATTATTTATTTATTTATTTGACAGAGAGATAGAGAGCACAAGTAGGCAGAGAGGCAGGCAGAGGGAGAGGGAGAAGCAGGCTCTCCACTGAACAGGGAGCCCGATGCAGGGCTCGATCCCAGGACCCTGGGATCATGACCCGAGCCGAAGGCAGCGGTTTAACCGACTGAGCCACCCAGGCGCCCCTAGTCATCACATTCTTGAACAGGCCACAGGGAAGCAAGAGACATGGGCCACATCTTTGACAATGTATTTCTTCAATTCTAGGATATACTGGTAGCATATTGGGGGAAACAAAAAAGGCAGTGTATTAAATGTGCACATCAACAATAACCTACGTCCTGATTTCAAAACTTTGTATTTTTAATTTTTATTTATTTATTTTAACACACAATTACTTGTGTTGATGACTTGGCTTTAATTTAAATTTTTAAAAAAAATTCCAGTGTAGTTATCATACTGTGTTATCTTAGTTTCAAGTGTACAATATAGTGACTCAACAATTCTATGCATCACTCAGTGCCCACTATAAAGGGTGTATTCTTAATCCCCTTCCCCTATTTCACCCATCCCTCCCACCCACCTCCCTTCTGGTAATCATCAGTTTGTTCTCTATAGTTAAAACTAGTTTGTTTTTTGGTTTGTCTCTTTTTTCATTGTTCTTTGTTAGCAAGGGGCCTAGAACACAAGAGTGTCCCCTGCTCTGCAGAAATTCAGAAGGAACTGCAAAGAAAAGGCTGGGGATTATTTACTCCTTGTATTATTCAATCTAACTCAACAAATATTTAATGGCCATCTACTTTATACCAAGAATTGGGCTGGGACCTGCTATAGGAGGAAATGAATGTTGTGATTATCTTGTCTTAGGAAAAAAGAGATGAGAAATATTTAGTAAATTTAATTTTATTAAATGAATTTTGGGTTTAAATAGTAATTAATTAATTAATTAGATTTATTTATTTATTTATTTATTTGACAGAGAGAGAGAGCACACACAAGCAGGGGGAGCAGCAGAGGGAGAGGGAGAAGCAGGCTCCCCCCTGAGCAAGGAGCCCGATGTGGGGCTCAATCCCAGGATGCTAGGACCATGACCTGAGCCGAAGGCAGATGCTTAACCGACTGAGCCACCCAGGCGCCCCTGATTATGTTATATTTAAATTGTCAAATACATTAAATGAATTAAACTAAATATGTTAAGTATGTTATGTTGCTCTAATATATCTATTTAATTTAATGTATTGTTTTATATACCTGACTTAAAGATAATTTTGCATTTGTCAGTAATACTAACCAAAGAATGCTTTATTTTTTAAATTAAATTTTATATTTTTAAAGTAATCTTCATGCCATTCAATGTGGGGCTCAAACTCACAACACTGAGATCGAGTTGCATGCTCCACTGACTGAGCTAGCCAAATGCTCCAAGAATGCTTTATTTTAAGTGGCACTAACCCAGTTTCCCCAAGAAAATTAAAATAAATGAATCACTAGAGTATACACCTTACCTCTAATTCCTGGGACTGAGGAGTAAATGAGTCAATTAAGAAATACCTCTTACTTCTAAAATAGCAAACTTGAGACGTACTAGGACATGGCAGGTCCTTGTTCCTGATGACAAGAGTGAATGGCCCTGTAGGACACCTTAGGATTAGACGTTGTCCAGGTATGTGTCATAGCCAGTCTCCAAGATGGCCCCAGGGATTCTTGTCTCTGATAACTGCAGGCCTGGCCAAAATCTGATTGCATCCTCATGACAGAATCCAAGGCCGAGCCCTTTCCAAATTCCTGACTCATAGAAACAATGAGAGAGAAAACATGATTATTGTTGGTTTAAGCCACTACATTTTAAGATAAATTATTACTGATACAGAATGCATTGAGGTGATTCAAGTCATTGAAGGGTATTAAGCAGAGAAGTACATAGCCAGACTTGCATCTTAGAAATAATACCACCTGTGGTGTGGAAGTTGGGAAATGAAAGGCAGGGAGCTAGTCAGGAAGCTATCATCCCATCCAGGTGTGATGTGGTAGGGACCAAAACTAAGTGAGTGGCAATCAAGCTGGAGGTTAGAGAAATGGATCAAAAAGTGTTTATAAAAGACAGGACTGCCTCCATAAAGTCACTGATTGGCTGTGGCAGGAAAGGTAGAGACTAAAATGATTTGTGTTCTTTTTTTTTTTCCTTCTAGAATCTTGGTGTAATACCCAGCTCTGACTACTTGCTAAATTGTAAAACTTTGTAGAAAGGATATCCATTTGCCCTCCAGATCTACTCTTCACCCTTCACCCTGCTCTGTAGAGTGACTGACCCATATAATCTGTTCAATGTCTTTGACTTCCAGTTGGGTTCAACCAGTGAAGAGCTCCAGCAGAGATTAGAGGACGAGAAGACAGTGAAGGTGGTGTTATAGTTATCCAACTGCATCCCTGAAAGGTCACCTTGGGCTGCCTATGTCCCTTGACCAAAGGTCACACTCCTCTTCTGGCAGGGTCCACGTCTCACTGGATTGTGTGCTCCCTCTCTGGCCAACAGGTAGGACTAGCCCTGATACTGTTATCGCTGGTGGTCTCCCTACACACTGCACACACTTGTGTAAATTGTACCTTTATTGCCCCACCTTGAATTATCCTAATTTGAGTGTGCTGTTTCCTCCTGACTTAGATACATCTTTTATTTATTTATTTATTTATTTATTTTTAAAGATTTTATTTATTTGAGACAGAGAGAATGAGAGAGACAGAGAGCACATGAGAGGGGGGAGGTCAGAGGGAGAAGCAGACCCCCCGCCGAGCAGGGAGCCCGATGCGGGACTCGATCCTGGGACTCCAGGATCATGACCTGAGCCGAAGGCAGTCGCTTAACCAACTGAGCCACCCAGGCGCCCTACATCTTTTTTTTAAAAAAGATTTTATTTATTTGAGAGAGAGAGAGAGCATGAGCGGGGGAGGTGGGGGAGGGGGGAGGAACAGAGGGAGAGGGAGAAGCAGACTCCCCGTTGAGCAGGGAGCCAGATGCGGGGCTCAGATCCCAGGACCCCAAGATCATGACCTGAGCCGAAGGCAGACGCTTAACCGACTAAGCCAGCCAAGCGCCCCAACAGATACATCTTGATAGAAGCAATTTACCAAACTATTGTTGGCTGTAAACATCCAATTATGAGATCACTTTTTAAAAAATTTTTATTTTTTATGTTTTGTTAGTCACCATAAATTACATCGTTAGTTATTAATGTAGTGTTCCATGATTCGTTGTTTGCATGTAACACCCAGTGCTCCATTCAGTATGTGCCCTCTTTAATACTCATCACTGGGCTAACCCATCCCCCTACCCCCCTCTCCTCTAAAACCCTCAGTTTGTTTCTGAGTCCAGAGTCTTATGAGATTGCTTTTTAAGGAATAACTACCTAAAGTTGTGCTTGGAGGGAATGAGACATAAAACAAATAAATCTTCATAGGGATAAAAAAAGGAAACAATACGGGGTGCCTGGGTGGCTCAGTCGTTAAGCGTCTGCCTTCGGCTCAGGTCATGATTCCAGGTCCTGGGATCGAGCCCCCCATCGGGCTCCGTGCTCGGCGGGAAGTCTGCTTCTCCCTCTCCCACTCCCCCTGCTTGTGTTCCCTCTCTCATGTGTCTCTCTCTCTCAAATAAATAAATTAAAAAAAAATCTTTAAAATAAATAAATAAACTGGGTGGGGAAGGACATCCTCCTTCCCTCTTCTAGGACTCACTGGAGCTGTGTGTGTGTGTGTGTGTGTGTGTGTGTTTGTACAATCCAGGGCAATGCTGGGGGTGGTGGAAACTAGTCCAAATCTGAGTCTCCACACTCCCAGCAGAGACCAGTAGGCAAGCAAGAGGAAGACTGGGTCCCAGCCTGAGTCTGCTCCCTGGAGTTCATGGAGGTATTAGAGAGAGGAATTCTGGGGAAGGAAAAAAGACACGGTCCTGGGATTGGTATGCACGTGTGTGCATGTGGTAGAGTTGTTTAGTTTTAATGTTAAAAAGAATGTGATTATATTTTGGACCCCCATCTGGTAGAAGCGGCACATACTCATGACATATGGACAGTGCACGGTCACAGAACAGGTGCTCAATAACTGGGGAATAAATGAATGCATGGATGAATGAAAAGTGGATGAATTCTGGGTTACACTGCACTAGAAGATAAGGGTTCTGCTTTTAAACGCATGTGTGAAAAGCAGTGAGCTAGTTCACATTAGAAGTCCAGTTAGCTGTGATAACCAGTGAGTGTGGGCATACCTGTTCTTGCTGGACCCTTGCAGGTCCTTCAAAACATCAGGAAGGGCTACTGGCAAAAGCAGGGAAAGAAAAATAGTAGAGAATACAAATCTCAAATGATGCACATTTTTCTATCTCTGTCATTGGCATTTTCTTTCTTTTATGGTTCAACAAGTTCAAAGAAAGATTTCAATGATTTAAAGCTGCAAAGTAGTCACTAGATTTTTTTTTCAACTTTTTATCTTGCAATAATTACAGGTTCACAGGAAGTTGAAAGACAAGTATGGAGAGACTAGTGTACATTAGAAAATGTGTACCTTACAACAAAACATATTTTTTTTTAAAAGATTTTTTATTTATCTATCTGAGAGAGAGAATGGGAGACAGAGAGCACGAGAGGCGGAGGGTCAGAGGGAGAAGCAGACTCCCCGCCGAGCAGGGAGCCCGATGCGGGACTCGATCCCGGGACTCCAGGATCATGACCTGAGCCGAAGGCAGTCGCTTAACCAACTGAGCCACCCAGGCGCCCACAAAACATATTTTTAAAATGTAAAATCCAGTTAAATATCTGGGGATCACTTTGTTGCATTTAGTTCTTCTGACATGTTGATTATTTTAGAAATTAGGATCTAGCAGATAATTGACATTTAAATGGCATCTCAGACACACTTCTGATTAAGGAATCAAGTTGGTTCCAAGAAAAAAGTTATTGCTCTCTTTCAGAGGATAAGCCTTCAGAAAAAAAAGTCACTCAGTAGGGAAGTTGCAGAAAGGGTTATATTTACGGCGTTTCAAAAACTGGGAGTTAGGGTGCCTGGGTGGCTCAGTTGGTTAAGCGACTGCCTTCGGCTCAGGTCATGATCCTGGAGTCCCGGGATGGAGTCCTGCATCGGGCTCCCTGCTCGGCAGGGAGTCTGCTTCTCCCTCTCCCACTCCCCGTTTGTGTTCCCTCTCTCGCTGTGTCTTTCTCTGTCAAATAAATAAATAAAATCTTAAAAAAAAACAAAAAAAACCCCTGGGAGTTCTCCGTGAAACCATTAGCTGCCTGGCTCTCTGGAAGGTAACCAGTAGAGGGCACTCCAGGCTTCAAAGACTGCAGAAAACCCTCGTGGATCAGTCCAGAAGCCGTAATCTCTTCACCTTATTATGAGCTTGCCCCTTGGATGATCGTAGAGTAGTTTTCTTGGTGACAAAACCCAAAACTTCTGAACTCCCAAATAGCCATGTTAATATTACACGAATAATTTAAAAATACCCAATGTTCTTGCATCATTGTTGTCCCATTATTCAACTTCTTTGAATCAGTCGCTTAATGATACAGGATTCCAAGGGGTAACAAACCCATGATTATCAGGATTTCTTCATCCTGGACGCTCTTGCCTGAATCCACATACATTGCCTGAACCCAAATGCAAATGCAGAGCTATTTCTACATTAGCCTCTAAATAAAAACACCAACGTGCTTTGAGCAGCTTGGCAGGAGAGCAAGGCAGGCTCTTTTTCACCTTTTATAAACAGTGTACAGAGAGAATTATAATTTTCCCCATAAACATGGAGACATAAGTAGAACTTCAGCAGAAATAAACCAGTGTGTGCTCTAGATGCAGCAAAGTCCCTCTGGAAGCTGGAGGAAAACTAGTATTTGCCAAAAACTTAGCAGTCCTCAGGCACTTACACACAATCTCATTTCATGCTCCTACTGACATGCCTACCTGGGGAAACAAAAGTTGCTCAAGGGTACCAGTTAGTTCAAGGACATCCAGAACCAAACCCAGGTGTTCCTGGCTCCACGTGTCTGTTTTTCAGGGGGGCGGGGGGGCTCCCTGATCTGTACTGAGTCACTCTGCCATGACTTGTCCTGGCACTTTCTGAGAATGTGGTCCACAGTGAGGTTCATGTTCAGTGATTTCTGATTGCTTATATTTTGGAATTTGCCTGTTGCTTACAATATGCCATCTGTTGTTATGAAAGTGCCCCAAACTGTGGTAATAGAGGGTTTTTTTTTTGGTTTTTTTTTTTAAAGAACTTTTTTGTAGGGGCTGAATGGTGGGAGAGGAGGGTTGGGCGAGGGCAATGAAGGGAGACCTTTGTTTTTCACTCTGTATGCTTTTGTAATGTTTGAATGTTTTAGGATTAGAACATACTCATGTATTATTTTTTTTTAATAAAAAAGGAAAAAAAGAAACTTTCCAGGAAAATATGAAGAAACAATGTAGAAAGAACCACAGTGCAGTATTTTTTATGATATATTTATGCTATATTTATAGTAATTTGAAGATAAAGACCTCTTTTGAGAGAGGAAAAAAAGAGGACCAAGATTTCATTATATGGCTATTTTCTTCTCTTCATCCCTCACACCCTACACACAGAAACACAAACAAAAGCCTCTTATTGTTTCCCCTGATGGAACAACGATGACTAAGTGAATAAACCATCCAGTCACCAAAACTTCATCCCCAGTCATTTGACACCATGTAGGGAATACTATGTTGGAAATGCTCAGCTGTTCGAATCCCGAGCAGCACCACTCCTGGAGGTTAGAGGGTCTGAAGAACACGGAAGAGCTAGTCAATACTACTAGTCTCTAAATGAACTACGGCTGTCTCATCTAAATGGTTGAGGGCGAGAGGGGTGAAAATATACATCCCCCTTTCTTCTCCATAACTACAGAATAGGCTGTCTTCACAATACGTTGAAGGAAATAAGTTTGAAAATTTTACAGTTGAATTTGTAAACTAGAGCCTGTTTTCTTTATCATTATTATTATTAACATATACCGTATTATTTGTTTCAGGGGTACAGGTCTGTGATTCATCAGTAACTAGAGCCTGTTAAATTCATTCACGGTCTGTAAACAACTCTGCAGTAAAACTGTACCAGTACATGAAATAACTGGGGTTAATTGTTAGACACAAAAAGGGCTCAGTAATCTCCCCCTGATGATTCAGGATCTGCTGAGAAGAGTTGACCGCAGAGAAGCACGACAGTGGGAACAGTGCGGGATGCTTCCCCTCAGTTACTCCCGCTGCTTTTGAAACCTTCTGAAAACTGGAGCATTGTGAAAGCTCTATTTATTCTAGTTATTCTGGCAAAAATCCCCTCATTAGGTGGCAAGAGCACCTTAAACTTTTCAACCTCCAGCGGTGGGTACCCTGCTTTCCCTGTCACCACCTGAATCATCAGAACTGCTTATGGATTCATCTGTGCCTCCTGTGCAGGGCAAATTTTGTGTGTATATACATATAGAGTGTATTACATGCACATATGTGTGTGTATGTATGTGTCGGGTATACGTGAGTGTGTGCACATATATGTAGGTGTATTCACAATAAACACATTTATGTATACTTACACATAGATGTGTATATATATTCATATGGTTTGTCTTAAGAAACTGAGGGCCTATATAGCAGATTTTCCTTTTGTTGGCCTTTTCTCTCTGGTCCTTTAAAAATCACTGAGGGGTGGGACGCCTGGGTGGCTCAGTTGGTTAAAAATCACTGAGCGGAGGCTCCTGGGTGGCTCAGTCGGTTGAGCGTGTCTGCCTTCAGCTCAGGTCATGATCTCAGGGTCCTGGGATCAAGCCCCGCATCATTGCGTCATCTGGGCTCCCTGGTCAGCGGGGAGCCTGCTTCTCCCTCTCCCTCTGCAGCTCCCCCTGCTTGTACTCTCCTGCTCTCTCAATAAATAAAATCTTAAAAAAAAAAAATGGAGGGGTGCGTGGCTAGCTCAGTCGGTGGAGCATGGGACTCTTATCTCGGGGTTGTGAGTTTGAGCCCTACACTGGGTGTAGAGATTACTTAAATATAGAAATTTTTAAAAAAATAATAAAAAATAAAAATCACTGTATTACTGCCTAACAGGCTTGTTCTTCATAAACTTTCAAATGTAATTGTATGTATAAGATAGAGTTCCTAAGCCAAGAGGATTTGCTGCAGTCATTGTGACTATGTTCTGTTCACTTATTTGATATTTTTACTTCATTCTCTTGGTTCTTAAGGCTTTCTGGTAAATACGCTCTTTTGGGGAGTTCCTTACTCCAAGGACTTAGGTTACCTCGTTTTTTAACAGTGTGGAAATGTATTATTTTACATAACAAGAAGTTCAGAGGTGGGGCGGCTTTGGAGTTGGTTAATTTGGTGTCTCAATGTTGTCAAGGACACAGATTCTTTCCATTTGTTCTCTGGCCATCCCAACTGAATTGGCTGTTGTGCCCCAGCTTGTCCCTTCCCAGTCTCCTCTGCAACTTCCCTTCTTGATGATTATTCTTGGTTCTTTTTCTGGTTTTCTTACCTAAAGGAGTTTTGCCCCAGGAGATCTGAGGCTTTGCACCTCTAGGCTAACCTCCACCCTGTTCCTCCAGAAGGTTACTTGATCTGACTCCCCAGCTGGCATAGCTCTGAGTCCCCCAGCCCCTCTCCCAGCCTGGTCTTGAGAATTAATTTGCACCTTGAATTAAAAACCATAAGCATCTCAGGGGTGGGATTCGTTGTTTGTTCCTCATTACCTCTGTACCCCAGTCCCCTCGTTTTGCTGGGCATCCAGCATACCCTGCTGCTTTGCCTCTCCCCAGTTTCAGACTAGCCTCCTCAAGAACAGTCCCTCTTCTGGGGAAGTCACCCATTCTGTGGCTTCCCCTTGCACTTCTCTGTGACTTTCTTTACCTTACCTAGGAAGAGGATCAGGTTCCCATCTCTAATCACATCCTATTGGGCTTGTCACCGGAAAGTTCTGTCATTACTGTGACTTGAACATGCCCCTAGCGGAATGCCCCATCCCTTCCCTCCTCAGACCTGTCATTGTGTAGATGCCGTTAACATTTGTTACTCCATGTAAATAGGCTAAGAACTGAAAAAGCTAAGAACTAAAAAATAATGGGATTATTTTCAGGACAAGCCACCTTTTTAAAAAAGTATAGGGATCAGAAATGAAAATGAAACATTGCTGGGGCCCACATTTAGTTATGAGGCCCAGAATATAAATAAAAATTAAGAGGAAAACAACAGCTTTAGCACCAAAGGGGCAAGTGCTAAACTTTAGAATAACTGGATGAGACATGACAATTAAATGCAATGTATGATTTTTTTCCTTTTTGCTTTTTGAAGTCTAGATTTTTTGTAAACCTGTGGAGGATATTATTGGGATAATTGGGAACATTTGAATATGGACTGTATATTAGATAATACTAGTGCATTTATGTTAAATTTCCTGAGTGAGATACTCATTCTGCGGTTATGTAGGAGGAATGTCCTTCTTCTTAGGAAATACACACTGAAGTATTTGGGGATGAAGTGTCACAGCATCTATAATTAACTCTTAAATGGTTCAGCAAAAAGTTAAAAATTAAAAACAGAACGAGAGAAAGCAAATGCAGTGAAATTCTACTGATAAATCTAACGGAACGGCATATGGTGTTCATTGTACTGTTCATTTAACTGTTCTGTATGTTTGAAATTTTTCAAAGTCAAAAGTTGGGGAAAAGCTGTGACTGGTAATGAAAATCACTCTTCTGATTCAAGGATTCTGTGTGTGTGTGTGTGTGTGTGTGTGTGTGTAAGGGTTATCATGGTTTAAGTTTATATTTAGAAATTTTGGAGGTATAATCATTCAAGAAAGCAGATGTGATCATTGTCTATTTAAAACTAATAACAGTTTGAACTATTCTAATGGCTGGAAGGGCTGCTTAGGAATGTTGCTTCCTGAAGGCGGGGGTTGGCGGCGATCCCCTCTCTGAAGGCCTCCACCACTTGGCAGGAAGCCCTTTGGCTGGACATGTGCCCTGTGAAGAAACTGGGCCGTATGTCTCCCTGTGTTCAGATATAAGCATGGTGCTCTTGGTCCTGCCCCACGCACAGGGTCACCACTGGAGGTGGGAACTTAACACATGGCTCCTGCCAGCTGTCAAGCTCTGTCCTAAGCTTCTACATACATCACCTCCCTCCCTCTGCACAGCCTCCTGCTGAGGTAGGAATTATCATTCCCAGCCACAGGGGAGAAAACAAAGCTCATGAGTGATTACATTTTAGCCCCAAGTCGTAAAACTGGGGAAGCGTCGGAGCTGAGATTCAAACCAGGTCTTTCCACCCAGAAAACCTAACCCTTGTTACAAAGTTGGTCTCTGACTCCACACTGCCCTTACTGGAACGTGAGGCACAAATTCTGGACAGCTTACATTTTATCCACCCGGTGGTGGAGCCAAACTGCCATTTGCTATGGAGAAGCTGGAGGTTGTGTAAGTCTGTACCCATCGAGTCGGGGGTTACCCGGCTTCCAGAGCTGGCCACGATGCTGGCCAAGTCAAACAGTTGGGCTGAATTCTTTCCTGCTTGAGAGCACGGTATGAACAGCTCTGAGGGGCTCTGCTCTAGCAGCCATACTTCAGTAGATGAATCCATTCCAAGCCGCCTTTCTCACCTCTCTTTAAGTTGGCAACATAAGGGTTTTGTTTTTGCTTTTCAGAAAGTGACTCAGGACTTAATTTCCTGAATTTCAATGATCTTGCTTCCTACTGCTGATCCTCCAGGTCTAGCAGTCCTTAACTTTTGCAATGTTCATTCTTTTCTTTTTAAAAATATAACTGAAACTAGTGTGGGTTTTTTCATTTTTTTAAAAAAGATTTTTATTTATTTATTTGACAGAGAGAGAGAGCACAAGCAGGGAGAGCGGCAGGCAGAGGGAGAGGGAGCCTGATGCGGGGCTCGATCCCAGGGTCTCAGGATCATGACCTGAGCCGAAGGCAGATGCTTAACCGACTTACCCACCCAGGCACCCCTTGTTTTTCATTTTTTCTTTTCCAAGGAAAGCGTTTTTTTTTTTTAAGTTAACATTTTTTATCAGATCAAAATCTACAATAAGAGCTATTTATTGATGTGCCAGAAATTGTACTAAGTGATTTATAAGTATTATATCGTTTGCTTCTTGCAACAACCTTGTGGGTAGGCATTCTTCTGAGGGGGAGTTAAGTGACTTGCCCAGGTCACTCAACGTCTAGGTGGCAGAGGTAGAGCAGAGTCCATGTTCTTAATCACAGCTGCCTAATTATAAAAACGTATGTGTTTATTGAAAAATATTTGGAAAATACAGAAAGTCTGAAGAAATCAATTTCCCTGAAATCCTGTCTACTGAAATAAACCACCATTAACATTATTTTCAACCTTTTTCTCTGCATATATATCTTTTGCATATATACAATATATATTTTCATACAATGTTAACTGAAAAGCGGGGAACGAAACTATACTGAATAATTCTACTTTTGAAAATATCAATAGGGGCAGGTGGGTGGCTCAGTCGTTAAGCGTCTGTCTGCCTTCGGCTCAGGTCATGATCCCGGGGCCTTGGGATCGAGCCCCACATTGGGCTCCCTGCTCCGTGGGAAGCCTGCTTCTCCCTCCCCCACTCCCCCTGCTTGTGCTCCCTCTCTCACTGTCTCTCTGTCAAATAAATAAATAAAAATCTTTTTAAAAATAAAAAATAAAAATATCAATAAATAGGACTCTTACTCCACATTCATGTCTTTTTTTTTTTTTTTTTTAAAATTTTATTTATTTGAGAGGCACCTGGGTGGCTCAGTAGGTTAAGCGTCTGCCTTGGGCTCAGGTCCTGATCCCAGGCTCCTGGGATGGAGTCCCGCATCTGGCTCCCTGCTAAGCAGAGAGTCTACCTCTCCTTCCCCCCCGCCCCAGGGGCTCCTGCGTTCTCTCTTTCTCTTACAAAAATAAATAAAATTCTTAAAAAAAAAAAAAAAAAAGAACTTTATTTGAGCGAGAATGAGTGGGGGGGAGGGGCAGAGGGAGAGGGAGAAGCAGGTTCCCAAGGCAGACACTTAACGACTGAGCCACCCAGGCGTCCCCCATCATGTCTTTTTAATCTAACAAGATGTAATGAGTATTTTCCAATATCATTAAATATTACTCAGAAACATGATTTTTAATGGCCACATTTCATTATGTAAATTTCCTATAATTTAATCTTTATGTTGATACCTTTTCTTCTACCATAAATAAAATTGTGGTAAACCTCTACATATAGTTTTGTTCTATTCTTATGAATGGTCAAATATATATTGAGCTCCTAGTATGTACTAGCTACTATGCTAGATATAAGAGAGATAGTGGTGAGCAAAAGAGGCATGGTCTCATCCTTTGGGGAGTTAGCAATCCAGTGAAGGAGATTTAATCCACATTAACCCACTGAGCACAAAAATCCCTGTAAATACATACTGTGATAAAAAGGAAAGGCACATGTTGCTGAGAGCATATACCACCAGAGAGTCTGCTTTCATCTGGGGGATTACAGAAAACCTCTCCAAAGAAGTAATAATGGGCTTGAGATCTGAGTGAAAAGTAGGAGCTGGATGAGCAAGGATGCTGGACAAGAGCATTCTAGGCAGTGGGAACAGTAAGCGCAAAGGTCTAGGCAGTGGGAACAGTAAGCGCAAAGCAGCACAGGGCACTTGTGGAGCAGTCAGCACAGCTGGAGTAGATGTAGCCTGGAAAGCAAGAGGGTATGGGAGCTAGACAGGTGGGGGAGGTAGCAAAAGGGTGGAGGTTGGTGCCTACAGGCCTCATTGAAGGTCTTTTTTTTTTTTTTTAAAGATTTATTGATTGATTGATTTTAGAGAGAGAGCATGCATGCGCACACGCATGTGTGAGTGCAAGCCGGGGCATGGGGGCGGGGGGGGGGCGGTAGTAGAGGGAAAGAATCTCAAGCCGACTCCCCACTGAGCGTGGAGCCCACTGTGGGGCTCCATCTCACGACCCTGAGATCACAATCTGAGCCAAAATCAAGAGTCAACCACTTAACCGACTGAGCCACCCAGGCCCCCCTCATTGAAGATCTTGATCTTTATCCTAAAATGTAAAAAGACTGAAGGATTGTAAACAGGATGAACTCTGAGTTGGAAAGATTCCTCTGCTTACTGTATGGAGGACATGCGGGAGATGCAGCATGAGGAAGCTTGTGAGGAAGCTTGACAATAATCCTGGTGAGAGATGATAGCAGCCTGGGCCAGGGGCACGGAAGAGGTGAACAAATCTGAGAGATCTTCTAGAAGGTAAGATTTGGAGGATTGGTGATGGATTGGTTAAGAAAGTGTGAGGGAGAAGGAGGTGTGGGACTGCTGCCCGGCTTCTGACTTGCAGAACTAAAGGCACAGACTTCAGTCAGGAATACGGACAAAAAAGCAAGTTTGTGGGAGGTAGTACAGTTATGAAGCTGGGTTAGGAAATCTTTTTCTTCTTTTGCAAAGAACCAAGTTTTATAATCTTGGTTTAACTTAAAATTTACGAGTTTAATTTCCACATATTTGGGAATTTCCTAAATTACTTGTCATTATTAATTTCTAATTTCACTCCATTGTGATCAGACAACATATTTTGTTTCAATCCATTGATTCAAACCAGGAAGGCAAAGATAATCCTTTCTTTTGTTTTCCCTTTAATCTTCCAGGACTCAGCATGGCACATGGTGGCAGTTACTAGAAGAACCAAAGTATCGGGCGCCTGGATGGCTCAGTCGGTTAAGCGACTGCCTTCGGCTCAGGTCATGATCCTGGAGTCCCGGGATCGAGTCCCGCATCGGGCTCCCTGCTCAGTGGAGAGTCTGGTTCTCCCTCTGACCCTCCTCGCTCTCATGCTCTCTGTCTCTCATTCTCTCTCTCGCAAATAAATAAAATCTTAAAAAAAAAATTAAAAAAAAAAAAAAAAAAGAAGAACCAAAGTATCATCCCTTAGATTAGTTTACTGGTCCTAGGGGAAAACACAACTGTGTAATGGGAGGATCAGACTGTGATCATCTGACCACACTGATCAATCATGAACTCATTATCAGTGGGACAACCCGATAATGTGTGCACCTGATATGATGCAGTAAGAAGGACACAGAATCATCTAGGAAATAATCCTATCAAAAATGTTTAGCCTGTGTGGGTGCCTGGGTGGCTCAGTTGGTTAAGTGACTGCCTTCGGCTCAGGTCATAATCCTGGAGTCCCAAGGATCGAGTCCCGCATCGGGCTCCCTGCTCAGCGGGGAGTCTGCTTCTCCCTCTGACCCTCCCCCCTCTCATGTGATCTCTCTCATTCTCTGTCAAATAAATAAATAAAATCTTAAAAAAAAAAAATGTTTAGCCTGTGTGGCTCAGATGGTTAAGCCTCTGCCTTCGGCTAGGGTCAGGATCTCCAGGTCCTGGGATCAAGCCCCATGTCGAGCCCCATGTCAGGCTCCCAACCTAGTGGGGAGTCGGCTTCTCTCTCTCACTCTGCCTCTCCCCCTGCTTGTGCACTGTCTCTCTCTCTCAAATGAATAAATAAAAAAAAATCTTTACTAAAAAAAAGAATGTTTAGCCTGAGTCTAACCAACCTTTTAGATCTAACTGCCAGCTTACAGGAAATGCAGGGAATAGGGAAACAAGGAAAATGACCTCACAGGAAACCATGAGACAAATCCAGAAGGTGGGACATTCTACAGGACATACTGAGTTTCTTCAACAAGTCAGTGGCATTAAAAAAAGGGAAAAAAAAGGTTGTTGGAGACTGTTCTAGATTACAGGAGGCTTAGGAAGAACAAAAACCAAATGTAATATGTGGACTTTGTTGGACAGTGGTTCAAATATACAAGCTGTAAAAAGACATTTTGGGGACAATTAGGGAAATTTGAATATATATCAGGTATTAGATTATATTAAGAAAACATTAATTTGTTAGGTGTAATAATGGTCTCTCTTTGATACACAGTCAGGGCTCAGAATCTCAGGGTCAGGCCCAGTGGGATTCAAGCAGCATTCCTGGGTGTCTACAAGACCAAGAGTAAGCATAATCTCCCCGGACTTATCTCAGCAGTGAGGAGAAAACCTCTGCTCCAGGAATATAGCTGGATAAAAAGTAGGTGCTAGGGCACCTGCATGGCTCAGTCGATTAAGCATCTGCCTTTGGCTCAGGTCATGATCCCAGGGTCCTGGGATAGAGTCCCACATTGGGCTCCCTGCTCAGCGGGGAACCTGCTTCTCCCTCTCCAACTACCTGCCACTCCTCCTGCTTGTGCTCTCTCTCTCTTAAATAAATAAATAAAATCCTAAAAAAAAAAAAGTGGCTGCTAAGGGTCTGATGTCTGAAATTATGGATGGCAGGTCTGGAATTCATAAAAATTCCAGTAAGTCCAATAGTTTCTTGGAAAGCAAGGGAATTTCACTGCCATGAAGATTGTTCTAGAGCCCCCAGGGATCCAATGTTATGATTGATTCTTATAAATAAATCAATAATAAGTAAGTCATGTGCTGCCCTACTTTTCATGTGTTCTACGTCACTGTCCAGGAGGAAATGAACCTTTCCTCTTAGCATTCTTGGTAAAACTTCAGCTTTACTCAGTTCTCCTTCACAGCTCCTTCTTCATGTCCGCACACACAATGTGGAGATATGAAAGTCTGCACTAGTAAATGGAATCTCTTATCTTGCTTTAGAATAGGCTTATGTTGGGGTGCCTGGGTGGCTCAGACAGTTAAGCGTCTGCCTTTGGCTCAGGTCATGATCCCAGGACCCTGGGATGGAGCCCCACATCGGGCTCCCTGCTGAGATTCTCCCTCTCCCTCTGCTGCTTCCCCTGTTTGTACACACTCTCTCTCTGTCAAATAAATAAAGTCTTAAAAAAAAATAGGTTTATGTATCCTAGGAGCTGAATTTCCTGCTACCTTAAAAAAAAAAAAAACCCGAAGCAGTTGCGATAGTTTGGATTTTGTCTATTTTGTTTTCTATTAATGTAACTATTCGTAGAATTTATCTTGCTGTTTTATCTAATTATCATCCTAATGAAATCAACCAGAAATTGGACAGCTAGATCACCATAGTTTGGATGGCCACCTACCTAGTTCCACTGACCTTGGTCCGGAAATACTGTGGAAAGTAAGTTTCACAAGTCTTTATTTAGATCTCACTTCTCTTATCTTGATGTAGAGCTTGCAGCCCGGGTCCTACATAACATTTCTAAGTATTGGGGAAAAGAGGAAAGGAGGGAATTTACATTTATTGAGTAGCTATTATTGGCCAGGCATTATACTATTTCACCTATGTTCACTCACTTATTTGGGGATGAATATAAAGTAGTAAAGGCAGCTGGCTCTAAAAAATGAAATCAGAGAGAGAGAGAGATCGGGAGGGAGGAAGGGAGAAGCAGGGATGTATGGGGGAAGCAGGGATATAAAACTGGCAAAATGTTAACAATTACGGAATCCAAATGGAGGGTATACAGGTACTCTGTACTATTATTCAACTTTAACATTTTTTCACAATTATGGGGCACCTGGCTGGCTTAGTCAATGGAGTATGTGACTCTTGATCTCAGGGTTGTGAGTTCAAGCCCCACGCTGGGCGTAGAAATTACTGAAAAAAAAAAATCTTAAAAAAAATATTTTTTTCACAATTAAAAAAAAAATTTCCTAAATACTTAAATGTAGTTATCATATGACCTAGCATATAACTACTAAATATATAGCCAAGAAATGAAAACTTACATCTGTACACAAAAAACCTTGTACACAAATGTTCTTATTTATGAGAGCGAAAAAGTGGAAACTCAAGAGCCCATCAACAGATGAACAAATAAACCAAAGTGGTATATCCGTACAATCGAATATTATTTTAGTTGGCCATAAAAAGGAATGAAGTTCTGATATATGCAATGACATGGATAAACTTTGAAAGAATTCTGCTAAGAAACCAATCACAAAAAACACACATCTTATGATTCCATTTATATGAAATGTCCAGAATAGGCAAATCTCTAGAAACAGAAAGCAGATTAGTGGCTGCCTAGGGCTGAAAGTAGGAGGTTGAGGTGGAGTGATTGTTAATGAGTATGGGGCTTCTTTTGTGGGGCATGGGGGATAAGAATGTTCTAAAATTAGACTGTGGTGATGGTTACATAACTGTGACTATACTAAAAAAAACAATGAATTGTACACTTTAAATTGTATGACATATGGATTATATCTCAATAGAGCTGTTTAAAAAAAAGGGTAACAGATCAAGACTGCCTGGGTTTGGATCCTCTCTATCACTTTCTTTGTCATTTTACCTTGGACAAGTTATTTAAGCTCTAGGCTACAGTTTCTAAACTAAATAGAGGAGTAATAGCATCACTACTAGCCTTGTTTGGAGGAATAATCTGTGAGATAATCTATGTGAAGTGCCCAGAGTAAATTCTCAGTAAATGTTAGCTATTATGATGATGATGATGATGATGATGGATTATCCAACAACCTTAGAGTTTGGTACTATTCCCATTTTTCAGATGAGGACTCTGAGGCCCACAAAAGTTAATACTTTGCCCAAGGTCATGCACCTAATAAAGGAGCAGATATTCTGATGACACATGACTGTAAAAGCCAGGCTTTTCCGCCATGTAATTTTGCCTGCTAGAGTAGATGTAGCTTTTGTGGTATAATATGCATTTATACAAGACGCTTTAAGAATTATGTAATTAGGGCGCCTGGGTGGCTCAGTTGGTTAAGCAACTGCCTTCGGCTCAGGTCATGATCCTGGAGTCCTGGGATCAAGTCCCACATTGGGCTCCCTGCTCAGCTGGGGGTCTGCTTCTCCCTCTGACCCTCTTCCCTCTCTTGCTATCTGTCTCTCATTCTCTCTCTCTCAAATAAAATCTTTAAAAAAAAATAAATGATATTATAAAAAAAAAAAAACTAGGGGCGCCTGGGTGGCTCAGTCGTTAAGTGTCTGCCTTCGGCTCGGGTCATGATCCCAGGGTCCTGGGATCGAGCCCTGCATCGGGCTCCCTGCTCCGCGGAAAGCCTACTTCTCCCTCTCCCACTCCCCCTGCTTGTGTTCCCTCTCTCGCTGTCTCTCCGTCAAATAAATAAATAAAATCTTAAAAAAAAAAAAAAAGAATTATGTAACTAGTCCTGCATCAGACTCCCTGCCGAGCATGCTCTCATGCTCCCTCCCCCCTCTCATGCTCTGTCTCATTCTCTCAAATAAATAAATAAAATCTTTAAAAAAAAAAAATTATGTAACTAGCTTTCTCTTTTTCGCCGCCATCCTGCTCTGCGTGGCTGACTGCTTCTCACCATGTCTTTTCACAAGACTTTCAGAATCAAGCGATTCCTGGCCAAGAAACAAAAGCAGAATCGTCCCATTCCCCAGTGGATTCGGATGAAAACTGGTAATAAAATCAGGTACAACTCCAAGAGGAGGCACTGGAGAAGAACAAAGCTGGGTCTGTAAGGCGTCACACATCATGAGATGACACACTTAACTGGCACACGTATTTAATTAAGCTGTGTGAAGATCATGTGTTCTATCATTCTGTAAACATCCTTCCTACCTGGCCATAGACTTGTCTAATCATGGAAATGATTTTTCTCTGTGACTATGCCTCTGCACCAGTAGGTTTGTTCGGTAATAAATGTGAGACCTTCCGGCTCTACTGCTGTTGTGCTTCTGATTTGTGAAGGACTGAATCGCCCCACCTGTCAGATCATGCATAGCACTGTCAGAACTTTCTGCAGTGTCCCTTGACAACCAAATATGTAAAGTATGGCTAAGGGGCGCCTGGGTGGCTCAGTGCCTTAGGCCCAGGTCATGATCTCAGGGTCCTGTGATCGGGCTCCCCACTAAGGAGGGTATCTGCTTGACCCACCCCTGGCTCGTGCTCTCTCTTTCTCAAATAAGTAAATAAAATCTTTAAAAAAAAAAAAAAAGAATTATGTAACTGCATGTGAGAAATTAATATGCTAAAAAAAGTCTAATTTTGACATAGCTTTTTTTTTTTAAAGATTTTATTTATTTATTTGACAGAGAGAGACAGCGAGAGAGGGAACACAAGCAGGCGAGTGGGAGAGGGAGAAGCAGGCTCCCCGCAGAGCAGGGAGCCAGATGTGGGACTCGATCCCAGGACCCTGGGATCATGACCTGAGCCAAAGGCAGTCGCTTAACCAACTGAGCCACCCAGGCGCCCCTTGACATAGCTTTTTATGCCAAAGTGATATTATTTAATATTCCCCAAACTGCTCTAGCTCAATCCTCTGACACAGTGATCAATAAGATGACAATTTGTCAGTGTGCAAAACAAGCAGACTTCCCCTCTATCCATGTGGTATATCTGAATGGCCCTGGGCTATTTTTACAGCAAGATTAATGGAATTAATCATGTATTTTCTAGGTCCAGCACAGAACACTTCCCACCTTGTGTTATGGCTATTTACATATATTTCTTCTCTTCTCTTCTCAGCCCAGTTCCTGTAGGGCAGTAAAGAATGCTAAACATAGGGGGCGCCTGGGTGGCTCAGTCGTTAAGCGTCTGCCTTCGGCTCAGGTCATGATCCCAGGGTCCTGGGATCGAGCCCCCATCGGGCTCCGTGCTCGGCGGGAAGCCTCCTTCTCCCTCTCCCACTCCCCCTGCTTGTATTTCCTCTCTCGCTGTGTCTCTCTCTGTCAAATAAATAAATAAAATCTTTAAAAAAAAAAAAAAGAATGCTAAACATAGAATGCATTCACTCAATTTTTTTTTTTTTTAGATTTCTTTTTATTTATTTGACAGACACACAGCAAGAGAGGGAATACAAGCAGGGGGAGTGGGAGAGGGAGAAGCAGGCTTCCCGCTGAGCAGGGAGCCCGATGCGGGGCTCAGGACCCTGGGATCAGGACCTCAGCCAGAGGCAGACGCTTAACAACTGAGCCACCCAGGCGCCCCCATTCAATTGTTTTTGAACAAGTGAGTGAATGAACAAAAAGATGAACAAATACATGCGAGCCACACACTTTAACAGTCATTGGCTCTAATACTGGCAATATACTTTCCTACAGATTGTGCACTTCATGCTAAGGGCCGGATGGAGAGTAAGATTTACAACTAAAGAGTTAAGGTACTCCTCATCCCAGAACTGGACAAAAAGTCCTAATAACTCTTATTAAGCTATAAATTGAACTACCACATATTTCCAAAAGTACTGACTGTTCCCATTTAATCACCTCCCTCTTTACTCCCCTCCCAAAACCATACATATGTACACAGCTGGGATTTTCCTGCTTCTTCCTTAAATTTGTTAAACAATGCCTGATTAACAATCTAATGTAGAATGTAATAGAGCTGTATTTAAGTAGTACACACTGTGAAAAGCCTTCCGGCTACCATAGGAAACCAGTCCAGCTGAGTATTTAAAGAGAAGTCTAGGGCGCCTGGGTGGCTCAGTTGGTTGAGCGACTGCCTTCGGCTCAGGTCATGATCCTTGGAGTCCTGGGATCGAGTCCCGCATCAGGCTCCCTGCTCAGCAGGAAGCCTGCTTCTCCCTCTGACCCTCCTCCCTCTCATGCTCTCTATCATTCTCTCTCTCTCTCTCAATAAATAAATAAAAATCCTTAAAAAAAATTATTAAAAAAAAAAAAGTCTAGCCTGCTACAGCCAACTAGACCTGAGTTCTACACCTTCCTGGATGGCAACTGCATACCTGGTACTCGGGGCTGTGTCTGGCACATACTAAGCATGTAGTAAACATCTTCTGTATGAATGAATGAAATTGTCTGCTTTTCTTTGGCTCCTAATCATCTTGCCCACATTTTGTATTAGAATTCCCATTTTCCCAGGTACAGATTTGAGTTCCACTGTGGGGACTAGGGGCAAGGCTTTAGATGAAAAAATAAGAGGGACAGTTGAAAATCCATCCAATTAGAGAAAGAGGAAAGTGAAGGGATTTATAAAAGACCAGAGCTTTTTTATGCAAAATATTATCTACGGGTTTGAGCTCTGTGCAGGTCAACTTAGTTCTCTTTCTTCTGTGGCCATGGTATGGTCCTAAACCTGTCATCTTCTGTTAATGTATGCCCTTAAAGAGGGAAGGGAATGCAAAGCAAGAAGGAAATCCAATACCAATTTTGAGGGGGGGGGGAAGCCTCTCAAAACACAGGTTCTGCTAAGTCAGTGATGTCATCTTTAAAGATGACATAACGTTTTAATGCACTCAAAGACCATGAAGAGTATGAGCCTCCCTGATAATTCCCTGACTACAGGCAAAATAAATATCCAGAGATTAAATGAGGCAGGATATACTACTGTAAAATGTGGAAGCACAGGACCGCTTGGATCCTCCACAGTTCACATGAAAGTTCATTCTCTTCCTTTTTATTTAAATGCTTTCTATATACCAGGAACTATTTTAGGGGCTGGAGATCCAAATTAGGGGCTAAAAGAATGTGAAGCATGAAGAATATCAGGAAATATTCAGAGGAGAAAGTTGCAAGAAATAATATGGGTAGAAACCTTCTCCGAACCCTGTAAGGCTCCACAGAGTACTGACTAGTCTTTTTCTTCCTTGACAGGTAACTTTTTGAAAGAATAATGTAGGGGTGCCCTGGGTGGTTCAGGTGGTTAAGCATCTGCCTTCAGCTCAGGTCACAATCCTGGGGTCCTGGGATCCAGCCCCGTGTGTGTGTGTGGGGGGGGGGGGTCCCTGCTCACCGAGGAGTCTGGTTCTCCCTCTCCCTCGCTCTCTGCCCTGCCCCCCCGCTTGTGCACACACTCTCTCAAATAAAATGTTTAAAAAAAAGAATAATCTATACCTCTACTTCTGTACAGAATTAAGAATGAACATTTAGAAACTTTTATAGAAATTTGACATGGCCATGATCTCCAAGCCTGTCATCAGTGGACCTGTCTTGTTGAACAGAGGTGTAGACCAGTTAGGTCGTCATCCAACTCTCAGGGTACCTTGCACCTGATGCAAGCGACATACTAGTCACGCACAGCAGGACTGCTGTCAGATTGGAAATTACAGATACTGTGCTTCACCACAGACATTCAAAAAGCACTGGTCTATACCACACTGTTTCCACTTCATCACTTGTTCAGTCTTCAAGCCATTTCAAACTGGCATCAGCCCTCCCCATTCTGCTGAAAATGCCACAGGAAATGTCACTGACCTTCTTACGGCCAAGTTTGGTGGATTCTTTTATGTCCTCATGGTATGTGACATCTCCAGCATTTGACACCCTGTTTCTGTAACGTTACGGAAGTTGTGTTCTCCCACCTTGCCGACAACTCTTTCTTTCTGTCCAGGCTTCTCTTCTGCCTACTCGTTGGCCTGTTTCTCTTCTCATGTTACACTCACACAGATTACCTCTGGGCAATCTTACTGATGTTCCATGGTTTCGATTATACACTGTTGACTTCTAGATCTCTATTTCCAGGGTTATAAACTTGATGGTACACTAATGTGCTTAGAATATTTACAAAAGAAATCAGTTTAAGTTAAAAAAGCAAGATAAACAGAGAATCCATTTTCTTTTACAATTATTTTCAGAAATTATATATTATTTAGCCCCAGAAACCATTTTTAATCCAAATGAAATCATATAGGAAACTCTAATATACAAAACAAAATAAAAGCAGTTCCTCTGAAATGGATGTGAGCCCTATTCATTTAGTCCTTTACTTCTTGGGGCTCTCAGGTAATAGCTAAACCATGGGGTTTCTTTTCTTTCTTTCTTTTTTTTTTTTAAAGTAGGTTACATGCCCAACATGGGGCTTGAACTCACAACCCTGAGATCAAGAGTCATATGATCTACTGACTGAGCCAGCCAGGATTTTTTTAGGATTTTTTAACTTGGGGTCTTTGGATGCCCAAGGATCCCTGGAAAGAATTCAGGGGACCTATGAAAAATTACATCTTTTTTTAAAAAAAGATTTTATTTATTTGAGAAAAAGAGAGAGTGCGTGAGAGAGAGCACGAGCAGAGGGGAGGGGCAGAGGGAGAGTGAGAGGCAGATTCCCCACTGAGCAGGGAGCCAGCCCAGGGGGCTCAATCCCAACCCTGGGATCATGACCTGAGGCAAAGGCAGACACTTAACTGCTGAGCCACCCAGGTGCCCTGAAAAATTACATCTTTATTTTAACTGACCACTACTTGAAATCTATTACTTCCTTAAACTATGAATATAGACCAAAAAAAAGTTATGAATATAGACCATAGACCACAGTACTATCAGCAGTACTTACGGGCTCGTCACCAATAGAAATCACACATTCAAATCATATTATGTTATTGCAGATCTCAAAGTATCATTTACATTCATCACTACATATTATGGTAGTTATTATATTACCACTAGACACTTATACAATGTGTTAATAAAAAAGCATATATATTAAGGTATCACTTTTGATGGATATATTTTATATATATAAATACATATATATATGTAAATTTTAAAACATTCTAAGTAGGGATCCATGGTGCAAGAGGCTAAGAACCCCTGTAGAAACTCAGGGTTCTGTGACAATTACCCACACGGAACACATAACTCCCAAAGTTCTCTACTTTGGCCCTAGTCCTTCTCCAAAAGGCTGTAATGGAAGTGGTGATTAAAAAGGCCCTTTTTGTTCTTTATTTTTATTATTATTATTATTACTTACCTATTCATGAGAGTCAGAGAGACAGAGAGAGAGAGAGAGGCAGAGGGAGAAGCAGGCTCCCCGCCTAGCAGGGAGCCTGATACGGGACTCGATCCCAGGACCCTGGGATCATGACCTGAGCCGAAGGCAGATGCTTAACCATCTGAGCCACCCAGGCACCCTGTTCTTTATTTTAAAGAGATATTCAGTGAAGAAAGAGGCTGTTGGAATCTCATTTCAAATAACTCTGTATTTGAGGGGAAAATGTCTTGATTTTTTAAAAAAACATTCTTCTCTAAATGCTATTTAAAGCATACTTCTATGAAATATTTTCTCTTTCTTTTTTCCTGTATTCCCTCAATGCTTATTCAATTGCTTATCACTGAATACTTATTAGTTCACAGGTCTATTTTATCTTGCCAACTGGATTATAAAAGTGCCCTTGAGAAGTTTATTTCTCAGGATGGTGAGAATAGTGTTCTACAAATAGACATTCAATAAATGTTTCCTGATGTGTATAAGGCCTTTCACAAAAGTGAACTTACTTACCATAAAAGCAATAATAAAAACCAATATGGTTAAGCAATGTTTATTACAAGGTGCTGAAAAAAAAGGAATCTTTGGTTCTGGATAGTATTTTGTGAAAGGAATTAAGATATATGTTTATAAATAGCTTTTATTTACTAGTAAGAATTAAAAATCTTCCTTAATAAAAAGTGGTCTTTCAGATAATCTGAAAATTCCATTTTCTATCACCAGCAGAGTGGGACAGGCTTTCTCTAATGAGCAGATTATATGAATATTGCTAAATTCTTTTTGATCCAGGAATTCAGCCATGATTTTTAAAACTATAAGATAAAATCTACGTCAAAGATGTTATTTATATCTATAGTAGTTTTAACTTTTTCTTATCTATTGAAACCATTGTTTTATGAACATTACTGCCAATCAGGTTTGTAAATCTAAATTCAAGTAGCAGATGTATGACTTTTTAACCAATGGTTTATTTCAAAATGCTACTTTCATTAAAAAGGTGTTAATATTTTTTCTTTCCACATTTACAAATTTCCTATTAAGTCTCTTCTGAGCCAATCTGATGTTTAAATGATCTTGTGTCAATACTAAAAATATAGCTAACAATTTCCAAATAGTGGTTAATTTTTTTAACCATTAATTAACCTTTAACTTGGAAATCAATCAAGCCCTGTCACTTCTACATACCTCTTAAATACACTCATCCCAAGTGCATTTGCCACTGCCTTAATTCAGGCCTCCTAACTGCCTCCGATTTCCTCACCCTCCCATACATTCATTCTCAACATGGTCATAAAACGATCAGACTTGGGTTTCAGAAAGATCATGACACTCCTCTGCTTAAAACCCTGCACTGGCTCCTTATCAGGCACAGGTTTCATGTTCGTTAGCACGGTATCTATGGCCCTCAATGATATGGCTCACACTCACCTCTCCTGCACTTCTCTCATCACAGGGCTTCAGGCTAAACTAAGAAGCTGTGAGGAACTACTTGCAAGGCCTCTGCAAGGTTTTTCCTTTCCCCAGAGCAATCCTCTCACACTGAGTTCTGGTCAACTCTATCACACTTCACAACCCAGCTCACACATTACTTTTTTTTTTTTTTTTTAAGATTTATTTGCGAGAGAGAGAATGAGAGACAGAGAGCATGAGAGGGAGGAAGGTCAGAGGGAGAAGCAGACTCCCTGCTGAGCAGGGAGCCCGATGTGGGACTCGATCCCGGGACTCCGGGATCATGACCTGAGCCAAAGATCACATAAAATTCTTTTACACTTATTTCATGAAGTCTACAACTCTTTCATATCTTATGAAGGATTCATCATAGATAGAATTATCTATCTAATTCAATACTATCCAACTGAGCCACCCAGGTGCCCCCACACATTACTTCTATAAGGCCTTCTTGAACCCCATCCAACGTCAATGGTAATCATCCCTCTTCTATGCCTTGTAACATATCATCATACTTACCACACGGCATTGTAATTGTTTAAATGCTTGCCTCTCCTGTATCACCATGGACTTTCTGAGACCGTGAAAGGCACTTCATGTTTGTTGAATTGAACTAAATTTGATCTAATGATCTGAGTAATTGGGAAACAGAGATGGGATGTTTCCAGAATGATTCATAGTGGCCAGGATGATCATGTTTCTCCACAGCAAACATAAATCTTATGTTTCTTTAATCACAAGGATTACCAGACCCTCTTGGAATAGCACACAGAACACAAATGCTTAAATATAGATAGCTTCTGGCTTAGTGCAAAATATATACATTATGTTTTATCTTAAATCTTTTAGCAGAATACAAAGTAAAGGATGGTTTATTTACACTGTGTACTAGGAACTAGTATTTATTCACCCTTATCATACACATACCATGAGAAAAGTAGGGTCCTAATATATTGGAAACTATATGAAAGTTATGTAAGGGGTGCCTATAATCAAGTCTCAATGAAACCAAACTAAATGGCATAAAAAATACAGGGAAATTCTGTGGCTTCAAATATTTATGGTAGACTGCACCAAGTCATACAGCAAGCATTCAGGTAGGTGGGATGCATAATTTTCTAGATCCAAATCTGCTCCTCTGTGACTACAGACACAACAAAGTTCTCTTTCTGGGGTAAAAAATACTAAGGAATTTACACAAACAATATTGAAAGAGAGTCTTCCCTTTTACCAGCACACACTAATGACTTAAAAACTAGTTTTAGCTACAGATATCTCCGTATTAGTCATAATAGCTTAACAAATAATTTGTCTGCAATATTTAAAATTCGTTCGATTTAACTTTGCTCTTTTCTGTATTTTGCAGATTCTACACTAAACACGTTATTTTTGAAATAAAAATATAATCATTTAAAAAAGTTATGCAGAAAAGTATCAACCATGTTAGCCTAGCCCATTTTTTAGGGTTTTTCAATGAGAGTGTCATTAGAGTTTGTTTTACCTAAGGCTCATTTTTTAGAATTCTATTCATTATTTTACATATTGCCAAGAGAAAATCTGAATGAAATAAAATATCCAGCTCAGAGAAGAGAACTTTTTTGTTGCAGTGGCAATGACACTGAATGACACTTCAACTAATCCCAAAACTTTTTTCTATAGCCAGGACACAAGATTATCTATCTAATTCAATCACCTGGTATTTCTTAAAAATTGCTATTCAGTGATAACTATAAGGCATTTTTCTTTAGCAGATAGATAAAAACAAAGCCAAAATTAGGAGGTAAAAACTGTTAAATCAACCTCATACCAAATTTAATTCTAATGCAGCAATTATTCAAAATGTACACATGACTCAATATGCAATAGTATTAAAAACTGTAAATCAACAATTTTACTTTTAAAAATCAACTAAGGCCTGAAAAACCCAGATACATTCTAAAACCTAAATATATTGCAAATTAGGAAAATGACTAACACCAAGTTTTGTTAGTTCCCCATCCCCCTCATGTAAATGACTTTTTGAAATAGAAACTATGCATCTCTTCATAACACAATTATCAATAAGCAGTAACGAGTAAAAGGATTGTCACTTTCTTTCTAGTTCTTTGATCCATAGATTTTTTATTTTTAAAAAAGATTTATTTATTTTAGAGAGAGAGCACACAGGGGAGGGGCAGAGGGAGAGAATCTCAAGCAGACTCTCCACCGAGCACGGAGCCCAACACCAGGCGATCTAACAACCCTGAGATCATGACCTGAGCTGAAATCAAGAGTCAGACGCTTAACCAATTGAGCCACGGGTGCCCCATAGTTTTGGGTTGTTTTTAAGATTTTATTTTTAAGTAATTTCTACATCAGTGTGGGGCTTGAACCTACAACCCCAAGATCAAGAGTTACACACTCCAACTGAGTCAGCCAGGCATCCCTGATCCATAGCTTTATTTTATACACAAAAGGTTTACACATTAATTTTCACATAAAATTCTTTTACACTTATTTCATGAAGTCTACAACTCTTTCATATCTTATTCCTTGTACAGTATAGCAAAGTTTTATGATCTCTAGAACAAAGTACTCTACTGCCATTTTTACCTTTGATAAAACTAATTATGCCAATTTGGGAACTGACTTTTTTATCTGGTGATTTAGTTTGCTGCTAATAAAAAAAGGCCCCATCAGCTCACAGAAACACATAGAAACTATGGGCAATATGCCCAGGAATTTTGTGATTCACTTAGTAACTATCAACTTCCCAAAGGAAATATTTGAAATTCCACTTATATTAAGAATATATAAAATGAGGAAAAAGTACTACAAGAAGATAGTAACATTAACTTAAGTGCTTTTTCATGTTAGAAAATTATACATTTGAGGGGCACCTGGGTGGCTCAGTCGTTAAGCATCTGCCTTTGGCTCAGGTCATGATCCCAGCGTTCTGGGATGGAGCCCCACATTGGGCTCCCGGCTCGGCAGGAATCCTGCTTCTCCCTCTCCCACTCCCCCTGCTTGTATTCCCTCTCTCGCTGTCTCTCTCTCTGTCAAATAAATAAATAAAATCTTTAAACAAACAAAAAATAAAATAAAAATTATACATTTGAACAAAAATCTGTTCCAAATTTTCATGTTATCTGTTCTAAACTTTCATGTTATGCCGAATAAACTACTAAACCACTGTGTATGCATAATCAAATTAGCTGTCAGAAGTCAAGAGTAAATGGAAGTATTTATAAGATCTAGATGAAGAGTAATCAAAGCTACTTCCAAGTGAACACATCTAGGGAACATTTAAGAAAAACCTAATAAGCTAAAAAAAAATGAGCCTATTCACTTTCTTATACACAATTCAAACAAACTGGCTTTCCAAGTCCACAGGAGATGAAAAGCATTAAGAGAAGCTGGTATAAGTAAAGGATAGTGTTAATAGCAAAATGCAGTATCTTAGAGTTTACAAGTTTTAAAGTCAAAAGGAAAGCTAAAGGGGCACCTGGGTGGTTTAGTTGGTTAGGTGGTTTAGACGGTTAAGTGTCTGACTCTTGATTTTGGCTCAAGTCATCATCTCAGGGTTGTGAGATCAAGCCCCGCGCTGGGCTCCGCACTTGGTGTGGAGCCTGCTTATTGTCTCTCTCCCTCTCCCTCTGCCCCTCCTCTGCTTCTCTCACTCTCCTTAATTAAAAAAAAAAGAAAAAGAAAAATAGTTACCAAAAAAAATGCATAAAAAAATCCAAAGTTGACTGTTCTGAGGCTAATTACTTAAAAGTAACCATATACTTCAAGAGAAGCTTAGTCAGCATACTACTACCTTATAAAATTGAAATTGGGGGCACCTGGGTGGCTCACTCGTTAAGTGTCTGCCTTTGGCTCAGGTCATGATCCCAGGGTCCTGGGATTGAGCCCCACATTGGGCTCCCTGCTCCACAGGAAGCCTGCTTCTCCTTCTCCCACTCCCCCTGCTTGTGTTCCTGCTCTCACTCTCTGTCAAATAAATAAAATCTTAAAAAAAAAAAAATTGAAATTAATGACCTTGAGTCTTTCATACAGTTTCCTCTATTTAAGTATTACATTTTGACATCAGCCTACTTTTTTTTTTTTTTAAAGATTTTATTTATTTGAGAGAGAGAGCACATGAGAGGGGGGAGGGTCAGAGGGAGAAGCAGACTCCCTGCTGAGCAGGGAGCCCGATGAGGGACTCGATCCTGGGACTCCAGGATCATGACCTGAGCTGAAGGCAGTCGCTTAACCAACTGAGCCACCCAGGAGTCCTACATCAGCCTACTTTTTGATAGTATGACCACATCTGGTTTGCTGGGGACTGTTCCAACTTAAGCCTATTGTCCTGGCATAATTATTAAAACTCTCCCTTTTACTCTCAAGAAACGTCCTGGTTTGGGCTGCAAATTTTAGGATCATCCTACAAAGTACTTTTTATGTGCCAGTAACTACTCAAGGTGCTTTCATTTTCCTCAAATCTTTTGAGACAGTATAATTATTATCTCCTTTTATACATGAACTAAGGCTCTGAGAGGTCGATTTTCCTAAGATCACTCAATTAATAAGTGTTAAAGACCAATATGTGAACAACCCAAGCAGTCTGATACCAAAGTTCTAGTACTTAACCACTATGATACACCATACTATCTCTCCTTAGAAAGATGGGTAGAGGAGCATGGGGAAGGAGATATCCAAGTTTTTGGAAAAAGAATAAGAGGTATCAGCCTTGGGGTGTCTGGCTGGCTCAGTCAGTAGAGCATCTGACTCTTGAACTCAGGGTGGTGAGTTTGAGCCCCATGTTGGGTGTAGAGATTACTTAAAAATAAAATCTTTAAAAAAATTGTTTTTTTTCTTTTAAAACAAGAGGTATCAGCTTTCTGGAAAATGTGTTTATCCAATCCTTACGGTTTCCACAATTACACAAACTTACAATACTGAAACATCTAAGAAAATCTTTGAAGTATAAAATTATTTCAGACTCTTGACCATGGGCTTCCTTAGGAGACAAAAATTCCAAGACTATTTTTCAAATATTCTTGAGACACTATTTTGAAAACATACTAATTATGTCCTGTTGAAGAAAATCAGATTATTCCATTTTTTAAAAAAAGAAAATTAGTAACTCACTGTATGTTACATAAATGCAGAGTGAAAAGTATACTGGACCGGAATCAGCTTTGCTACTCAATAGCTGAGCTGTCCCTTAACCTCTCCAGACTTCAGTTTCTTCATGTGTAGCAGAGGAATATGGTTAGCTGGTTAAGAGGACCTAAGGGGATTAGATGAGTTTCAGGTGTCTTAACAAAGGACTATATAAATTTAGGATATTAATAATAAACAGTCATAGGTTTTCAACAACCTGGATCATGACTCATGACAAGTACTCCATACCAATATTTCTCTAGCTTTATTTCCTTTTATTTTTTACTTCAAAATTATTTGGGGGGAAAAGACTAGTTAATGAATTGGTCATACGTGAAAAAGAAAACTACACTAAAAAGATTAAGAGCAGTCACGAACATCAACTCAGAGGCTACACTTTACTACATTCTGAAAAACCAATGCCACATACCAGCTAATTTGTCCTTAAACTGTGAGATTAAGTGGAGTAATTACAAAAAAATGAAGAGGTTCAAAGACTTATAATAAATCTTATTTTTAACATGGTTCTTTATCTATTTAACTACACGTAGAATGGTTTAACCAAATTACGTTTACATAGCATTTTCCTGTTTTCCAAAAATAATTTCCATAGTTGATCCTCTACAATGAGGTATGATGAATATTATTCTTATATTAAAAAAAAAAAAAGAAACGAAACTGAGGCTCAGAAAGAATAATTTGCCCAATTGCTTTATGACAAGAAATTGGAGTGAAGGGATGACTCCCAATTCTACATGGAAAAAAGCAATTTGGATGTTCTAGAGCAAAAGAAAAGTCTCAGACATCTTTATTGGCTGACATGAGACATGGAACATGTATAAATTCAAGCTGTCTGAAAAAGCCATGTTCATTGGAGCCTGCCTGCACATCTCTAATAGTTTTAATATTCATAGAAAACTTAATATTCATGTTTGTTTGGATCTCAAACTATTATTAACTGTACAAGCAAAAATAGGACCTTTAAAGAGCAGAACCAGATTTTTTCAGAGTGGTAAACCTAATGAAGGGTGTTCCCAACCCTTCTATGACTGACCATTGCTGAGATTATTCCTTAATAAGGAAATACTTAAAATAATTTTCTCCCAAAACTCATTTGCTAGACTTCATAAACTGGCTGCTACAGAGGATCTATATCAGGAAACTCAAACATATGAGGCTTTTCTTTCAATCTACTAAAAAGGGACATTAAATACACAATGCTGGCCACATTATTTTAGCTAATGATTGAAAATAACAGCTGATGATAGCCAGTTTGGGACAAATGCCTACTGTTCCCATTTGTCTGAAAATGTTAAAATTAATCGCTATAAGTTACAAATTTTCAAAGAATACTGTTATCTGCAAATGACAAAGTATACCAACTAAAATCCTAAAAAAGACTAAAGATAATGGTGCCTCTTTGATCTGCAACATTAGTTTTTAAAATTTTAATGTTCTGAAATATAAGTAAACACATCTCAACAGCTTTATATATTTTCATACATTTTATTTTTTTAAACACTTATAATTTTGCAAGCTAGCAGTAAAATATTGAGGGCAATATTTTACTAATTAGCACCGTATACCTTTTAAAGCTGACTGGAACATTGTTTCATTGTAAATGACTGTAAAATAAAATGATCACTTCAAATGCCATATTAGTCTCAAGTAACATGTGAACCATTAATTTTATCATTATTTTTGGTGTTATGCACAAAGATGTATTTCAAAAATGAACTTAGTATCAGTTCTGTCAATCAAACAAATCAAAGTACCACAGTTTAAAGCAATATTTGACCTCTGAAACTATTATATGAGGCATATAAGAAAGCTGATAAATCAGCTATAAAAATAAGAGATACTACATAACTTATTTAGAGTCCCTTATTTTTTAGAATGAGGAAAATAATGAAAAATTCCATGGTATAAGAATCAGTTACACATACGGTTTAGTATATGTCATTATTGTCATACTTTCCTTATGAGTTTAGCCTTACCAAAAAGCCATGAAAAACGTCCAGGATAACTCACAGGGACAGCTGGAAGCCTGAAATAAGATGGCTCAGTGCGAAAGATCCCAAGCCATTCATATAATTTTAAATGGAAGCCTAGACATTTAACTCCTATTTTTGTTTCCACCTGAAAAAATCTCCTGAAAATCTGGGAAAATATCTAATTATACTCAAATCACTTTCACACATTTAAAAAAAAGGGAGTTTTTGTTTCCCGTTTTCTGAGAAGAGCACTCTTCAGAGCTATGGGGTTAAGTTCTAAGCCACGACTGACTGCTTACTAGCATGCCTGTTTTGCATACCAGTAGAATCAAGTCCAGTTTTGCCATTTGTGGATAACTATGACAAGATACAAAAGCATGTGTTTGCCATAAATAGCTCTGGCTAACAGCAAACTGCTCACACTGAGCAGATCAAATTCTCTATAAGGAGAGCACTCTGGACCACAGCCAAATCCCACTACTAATGTTTAAGACTGCTACATCATTTTTTTTTTCCAATTTGCAAAATAAATTAAGAAGTAATAGCTGAAATAAAAGTTCCTAAACATGAAAAGTATTAACTTTTGAAGGACATTTTATAAATGATTTTCATTATGACCAAATATGCATTAAGAGCTCCCTGCTTCTACTACTCAATTACTCAGAAATGTAAACGTGAATTAAAAAATAACTACCCTAATTTACCCAGAGAACAAACCTGGTATTGAAGAATATTTATGTCAAAGTGCAAAAAATAACTTCTGATCTTCATATTAACATATAAGGAAATAAATAAAGTAATGCTTATAAAAGTATCCCTCTATAACAATAATATTTTCTATTAATTGGCTTTAGAATATTTTTTAAACTCAACAAACTGGAAAATATCATGAATATTGTACAAAAAAATTCGTAAATGACCAGTGCAAAGATTAATAGCTGTTTACCCTAAAATTTGCTTCACATAACATTTTGCAAAATGTCCAAGGAAAACAAGGCAACGTTCTGTAATATGCCACAATTTTTATTGCAACGTGGCCATTATTGTGAGGGTGGGGAGTCTGATCTCAAAAACAATTTTCCATTTAAGGCTCTTTTATACAGAAATTGCCATCATGACTGATATTCAAAATATTTTTAGTGTTGCAAAACTTACATGGTAAACGTAAACTCCTACACTTATTCAGTAGTGTACACTCAATGGAAAACAAAAAGGCATTAGTAACAGCTATTTCTTTTAAGATACGCAGGTAACAGGAATGAATACTGAGGTACTAGGATAAGTTGATGACACAGTTAACAAAACTTAATTGGCATTCCTTTTCGGGGGGGTAGGGGGTTAAACTCATTACAAAAAAAGTGCTTTCAAATGCATAGTGTTATATCTGTGCTGCCATGTCACAAAAATAGGCTTGCCAAGGCAGGTGAGGTGTATGAATGCTTGAGCCTCACAGAACTGCAATCAAGTGCAACTATAAATAGTAATACTGAATAAAGTTTACCATCTGACCAGTGGATAATACTTTCAAGGCATTCAATCAGCTTACCCTTTGCAGTATTCTAAGCTATTCACATTGACAATCACTTTCATTGTAGTGCTTGCTGCAAGGGAGGCATATAACCAGTTGTTTTGGCTAAAATATGATGGGAAGGCATTCCTTGGGTTCTACATAAAAATAACAGTATTAAACAGTCTAATGGCAATCACTGATAGGCTGCTTACATGAATGATATTTCCTTCATTCACGGTATTGGAAGGACCCAGTGGGAAGAGAAAGAAGAAAAACAAAAAAACAAAAAAACAAACACCTAATACTATTTCAATTGATTGAGCTGGAGAAATGGAAGCTCCTTAAGATCCAGATGGCACTTGACTGTCATTTTATAAGGGTTTTCCTTCAAGTGAAACTACTACGTTGCCTCCCAATTTCTCTCCAAGTGTTGAACGGTCCTTTATATCATCCAAGCCATTTACTTGCCACTCATGTTTAATACCTAAAAAGGAAAAACATTATCCCATTATCTTATTATAATTAAGAAAGAGTAATTCCTCTGCACAAAATTTTTAATGTTTGTACCTGTAAACTTCTTTTTAATGGCATCTTTAGAGCTAGCATAAATCATCTTGCTTTTTAAAGGTGCACTTTCAGGAGCCCTACAGAAAAAAAAACAATAACACAATTGTTGAATCCCACTTAAAAGAAAAACAAAGGCAAAACTGACTATGTTAATAACAATCCTTGCATTTTAAAAGTACTTTTTCTTTTGTTTTTACACACCAGAATATAAATACTAGGTCTTCTTTCTTAGACTCTTTTGTTTCGTATGTGGCATCGTACAAAGCATATCGGCAATCATTCAGAGGTAGCAACTTCACAAAAGATGTGTAGGGGTCCTCTACAGTATCACCAATGTCACCCACCAAGATCTGCTTTGCTTCCTCTACAATTATTTGTCTTTTGTCATCGCTTAAACAGAAGAGAACTGCTTTCTTTCTTTTTTTGATCTCCTCTTGTGTAGAAGATTTCCTTACTTTCATATCATTAAAAACTTTGATGACTTCATCATTCACTGTAACTCCAGAAGCCTGAAATAAAAAAAGAACAGTAATTCAGAACAAGTATTTCGGTTTTAACCAAAATTACTGTTTGCCTAGGAAGGATTCACTTTAATCTGGACATCAAAAACTGCATCGTACCACGCAAGTAGTCCAATCAGATTTGCCACATTTTAAATACCAGTTATACGAGACGCACCGAAGGATTCTAACTCATCCTTCCCCATTCACCCTTTTTAAAGGGGTTTGGAGGCTGAAGTAAATGGAAGGTAGAGGGAAAGGGACAAATACAAGCTGTCCCATCGCTGATATGTTTCCTATTTCACTGGGTGATGTCAGAGCTTCAGGAGCAACAGCAAAAATACCTTCTGTATTGTGTCAACTCTGCAGGCCTTAAAAAAACACTTTTGGATTTCAGTTAAAGCTTCTATTTTTTTTCTTTAAAGTCATCCTAGCCAGTGCCGTTTCCACATAAGGAAAGAGAATCAAGTGTGAACTCCAAACCGCCCACGGCTACAACATAATTGCCTCACAGCTCAAACGCAGACACTTCCAAACTAACGGAGCTAGTGTAAAAGCTTTTTACGGCGAAAAAGCATTTTAAAGAAGCGTTTTCTCCCCTCCTTTACCTCCTCTTAGGGGTTTTATTACAGGCCACCAAGACCCTTAACCGAAAGCCTTCGGCAGGGCTTTAGAGCACTTACCAATTTTAGAGGCGAGCGCTAAGTAAAATAAGGAAGCCCGGCGCAAACGCGGCATGCGCGGGACGAGCCCCGCAGACCCTCCCACGCCGCGGGCCGCCGCTCCCAGTGCCTCGACCTCTCCAGACGCCTCCTGTCCGGCTTTAGCCCCGGCCCCCGACCCGCGTCCTCCTCGCCCTCAGGAATCCGAAGAGCGGCAGGGCCCGGCCTGATGGCGGGAGGCCCGGCTTGCCAGCTGGCTGGAGAAGACAGCAGCGGGGCCGCAGGCGCTGGAGCCCACACCTTTAAGGCGTACATCGGGTTAAAATGGCGGCCTCACTCCCAGGGCCCTGAAGGGCCGCGCGGGGGTTTTTGCTCAACGTGTCCCGGCCCTCGGTCCCCCGGGGCGGCGCGCCCGCCTTACCATAGTGCCCGCGGTTGTGGCTGCGGCGGCGGCTCGGACTCCGGCTCTGTGGCACTGGTAGGAGGAGAGGGAGGGGCGTGCGGGCAGCGGCGAGTGCGGAGCACGCCGGGAGCCGCAGCCTGAGAGGCGGAGGCGGCGGCGGCTGGGGGGCTGCGGGCGGCGGGCGAGGCGGTCACGTGGGCACGCCCCGGGCCGGCCCTTCCGCCTCCCGGCCCCGCCTGCGTCCTCGAGCTGACCCCGGCGCGCGCGCCCAGTCGACCCCGGCGGCTGCGCGGCGGTGGCTGGGGCCGGGGGGCCTGGCACAGCCGCCTCCAGCCTCGGGGCACCACTGGTCAGCCGGCCGGGAGGGCGCTCGGCTCCCAGAGGGGCGCTTCCACACTGCCTCCCCGAGGGCCGCTGCTCCCGAGCGTGGGGGCCGGCGAGGGAACAGTGCGCCAAGGTGTCTTTGTTTTAGTCTGTCACCTGTGGTTTCCACCGAAAGGGGCTGGATTCCAACGTTTTGAGGTTTTTTTTTTGGAAAACCCACGTTGAGAGACGCCGTGAATTGTTTAGATTTTCTTCCTCCAGTTAAATGAGAATAAATGCTATAGGGGGTTACCCCAGTTGACTGAATTACTCAGCAAAAGCAATATGATAAACTGAAGTGGAAAATCACTTTCCCAAAATCTGTGGTTGACATAATAACAATAGGGGGGAAATTGGGTAGTAACATCCCTTGGTAATATCCTTTTACGTATTAGACTTAATAGGATATGGATGTACTCTTTCCTTCGTAAAGCCCCAGCTATGACAGCTGATATCAAATAAATGGACCCAAGAGTAGAGATTCCTCCTTCTGGGCAATCACAACCTCTTCTAGCAAAGCCCGCATAACTGAGCCAAGCCTCTTCTCTAACTAAACCTTTTTGGTACTTACACGTGTATCCTATTTATCATAGAATAAATGTCACTTGGGCATCTGGGTGGCTCAGTCGTTTAAGAGTCTGCCTTTGGCTCAGGTCGTGATCCCGGTGTCCTGGGATCAGCCCCACATCAGGCTCCTGGCTCAGCGGGGAGTCTGCTTCTCCCTCTACACTTACCCCTGCTCGTGATCTCTCTCTCTCTCACTCAAATAAATAAAATCTTTAAAAAAGAAAAGAAAAATGTCACTTTATACTTCGAGGAAAATTTTCACAAAGATTTAATGCTTCATGGGTTTATATGAAAATATTATAAATGAAACACTTTATGTACTTATCTATAATGAAAGAAAGATTTAATGAAGTGTTTAATTATTTTGGGTTGATTTATGCTACCTTTTCTCCTGAATGTTTACTATTTCTATCTTTCTTCATATGTAAAATTGGTAAAAGAAATTTAAAGCTCTGATAAATAAACTTATTTTGTGAAAAAGACTTGCACTAAAAAAGCACACTTGTTATTACTTAAAACTGTTGGGAACAAAATAGTAAGTCCAGATAAACCTTGACACAAACTAAGCCAGAAGTACAGCACGTGGGCAAGAACTTTGGGCTGGGAGTTGGGAGACTTGGGTATTAATCTTGGCACTACCCCTATCTCTATAACCTCGAAGGACGTTCAACCCCACCAACATCTCACTAAATTACCTTTAAATTATCTCTCATTAAAAAAAAAAGCTCTCATTAAATTATCTTTAAAGTCCTTTCCAGCTTTAAAATCCAGTTTCCTAGTATACCAGTGTCTCTCGGGAAATGGTGTGTATATTTTCTCAGGATTAAGTAAATTTAGGGATGGAAAGTCATAATGAGGAGGGATTATGCCCTAATTTGTATGATAAATCCTTGTGTCCAAAATTTAATGTATTTTAAATGGACCATGTTAGGTATTGCCCAGCAAACATAGACCTAGTTTTTATGTCCACAGCTTCTGTGTATTTTTTTTTTTTAAGATTTTATTTATTTATTTGAGAGGGGGAGAGAGAGAGCACGAGCTGAGGGGGTAGGGGCAGAGGGAGAGGGAGAAGCAGACTCCCCACTGAGCAGGGAGCTCAATGTGATGCAGGGCTTGACCCCAAGATTCCTGGATGATGACCTGAGCCAAAGGCAGACACTTAACTGACTGAGCCACCCAGGTGACCCTTGTGTGTATTTTCTTAATGGAAAGATTGACTTAGTTTAGAGACAGAATTTCCCAGTGTGTAAGCCTGAATCCTAAGCAAGTGGATACAATACTTTATATTTAGCTGGTACTTTACAATTTGTGAAACTGTTGGGGAAGAAAAACTTTCCTTTGCCCTTTAAGGTCTTCTGGCTGGTCTAAAATCAGATTGGCAAGAGACAGATTAACAGAGGAAAGTCAAATTTCATTTTGTACATGAGGGAATCCAAATAAACATGAGATTCCAAAGACAAGTAGGAAAAATGACATACATATGTTTTGGGTTTTGTTTTTGTTTTTTTGGTTTTTTTTAAAGAATTTATTTATTTATTTGACAGAGAGAGACACAGCCTGAGAGGGAACACAAGCAGGGGGAGTGGGAGAGGGAGAAGCAGGCTTCCCGCTGAGCAGGGAGCCCGATACAGGGCTCGATCCCAGGACCCTGGGATCATGACCTGAGCCGAAGGCAGACGCTTAACGACTGAGCCACCCAGGCGCCCTTGTTTTTGTTTTTTAAGTAAGCTCTACACCCAGTGTGGGACTTGAACTCATAATTCTGAGATCAAGAGCCTCATGCTCTATCAACTGAGCTAGCCACAGGTGCCCCCAAACAGAGGCATATATGTCATCCTAAACTAAGGAGAAGGGGTAGGAGTCTGGGGCTTCAAAGGAAAGGAAGACAATTCACAGGAAGAAAAGAAAGAGTAAATGTTTGGTAAAAAAAAAAAAAGTTTGCTGGGCCATCCAGAAACAATGGGACATAGAGAGGGCTTTGATCAAATAGGCCTTGCTAGGTTTCTCTCTATTACGCCTAGTTCATATTTTAATGTAGTTCTCTGTGGTGATGGCTCTGTTCCTTGAGTAGATCCTCTATCTAAATTCCTTTAGGCAGCTAGAGAGGAAGCTCAGAATTTCTTCCTGTGTCTTTTGGTCCTTGATTATTTTTAGCTCAAAATAATCTGCATGCCAAAGTGGCACATCTTAGGGCTACTTATTCTGAATGCCTGCAAAACCTTTCGCTTTCTTTATCTCTCTTGAAGTTCCATGGAAATCATGGAGAATGGATCTCCAGTGCTCCAAACATTTGCTCTGTCTGGGTATCAGGCACTCTTCTCCTTCCTGGACTCTTCCTCTAAGGGTCTCCCTCCCTCCACAGCTTGAAATTTGAAACAAAGAGATTCCATAGAGTCTACAACCCTGACAGAGACCAGGTCTGGAGACAGGGACCTAAATTAGGTGTCAGAACTCCCATCAAAATTGGGGATTCCGAAGATGTTAGTCACCCCCAGCTGTGACATCAAACCCTTTCCAAACCCTTACTCCCTCTCCCCCACCCCACCACCCACTGGCAGAGTTGATATTTTCCATACACTAGGATTCTTTTCCCAAAGATATTTTTGTCTTTGCACATATCTTGTTGCATTGTACTAGTTTGTTTATGTGTTCTGCCCACTGCTAGGCTCTAAATTCCTTAAGGAGCTGAGTCCTACTCAGTCTTTGAATTTCTGGAACCTGGAATATAGTAGGTGCTCAATAGATAATGAAGTAATAGATTTAAGATGCTTTAGTGCTATAAAGAGAGCAAAAAGGAAGCTCTTGAAGACTGTGAGTTCTTTCCACATGCCCTTGTGAAGCCGGCACTTAGAACCTCAGGGCCAGTAGCAACTCCTTTTCTTCATATCTGTTATTTATAACCAGAACCTACCACCACTTGGTAAAGGGATGGCATTACCAAGAATTGCTGCATGAATTTTGGATCCTGTGTAGTGGAGGGATCTGAGTGTCAGACATCATATATGTGGGAAACAAAGGCAGAAGAAAAATTATTAAATTTCCTTACTACTTACAGCGCATTGACACGTCCTTGAAACAGGCAGAGTGACATTCCTCTAGGGACTCAGCTGCTTCAGTGTTAATACTTTGCTAAGGGCAAAAGACAATCTTAGCCTGACCCCCAGGATCCTGTAAGTCTACTTTAACATATAAAAATTCCTTTGGACACTTCCTTTATCTCTACCCCCCTCCCAAGATACATGTTTGGCAATCATCCCCCAGGCATATGACCCACCGATATACATCATGACTCAGGTTTTATTAGACAGTAATAAATGACCTTTTCTGGGGCACCTGGGTGGCTCAGTTGGTTAAGCGTCTGCCTTCAGCTCAAGTCATGATCCCAGAGTCCCGTGATCAAGCACCACGTTGGGCTCCCTGCTCAGCAGGGAGTCTGCTTTCCCTCTCCCCCTCCTCCTTTTCTCTCCTCCCCGCCCCCCGTGCGCGTGCACACTCTCTCTCTCTCAAATAAATAAATAAATAAATAAAATCTTTTAAAAAATGACCTTTTCCTAGCATATAGGTAGCCCCCTGACAGTCCTGGAAACCTTGCTTCCAAAATTCCTTAGAGACTTAATGCTATCTCTAACTCTTTCCCAACTTGAAAGCATATAATGGGCCGCTCCTCATGACCCCGGTGCAGCTCTTCCTACCCACGGGTCCTGTCCCTGTGCTTTAATAAAACCACCTCTTTGCACCAAAGACGTCTCAAGAATGCGTTCTTGGCGGTGGGCTTTGAACCCTCATGTCTTTCCTACATCTACATGTATTAGTTTCCCATGGCTGCCACAGCAAACTCCTGTGAATTTAGTGGCTTAATACAAGTTTATTGTGTTACAATTCCAGAGGTCAGAAGTCAGAAATGAGTCCTGCAGGGCTAAAATCAAGGTGAAGGCAGCCCTACTTGCTTTTGGAGCTACGGGAAGAGAATCTTTTGGAGCTACGGGAAGAGAATCCGTTTCCTTGTCCTTTCCAGCTTCTAGAGGCTGCCCACATTCCTTCGCTTATGGCCCCCAGACAGCTTCAGTCATCACGTCTCTGATTCTCTCCTGCCTCCCTCTTTTACTCCTGAGGACCATTGTGATTATTTTGGACCCGCTGGATAATTTAGGATAATCTCCCAGCTCAAAATCATTAACTTAATCACATCTGCAAAGTCTCTTTTGCTGTTAAAGTAGCATAGTCAAAGGTTCTGGGTCTTAAAACAGGGCCATCCTTTGGGGATGTTTAAAAAAAAAAAAGAAACAACAAGCCCCAGATGGAGTCATTTGGCCCCCCGCACCCTGTGACAGCAAACCAAGAATTACGGTTTCAACATATCCCAGGAATATGAATTCTTCAAAGTCAGTCTGGAGTTTGCTGATCAGCACCAGTGAGGTGGTCTGCATGATACAAATCCTACTGTGCCCCCCGCCCAGAAGATGTCCTGGCCTGCAACAGACCTTTCTTTTGCTAATAACTCCCTTGCCCCACTTGGTTCTATAAAAACCTTCCACTTTGTACAACTCCTCGGAGCATCTCCGTACTTGCTAGAGGGATGCTGCTGGATTCATGAATCATTTAATAAAGCCAATTAGATCTTCAAACTTACTTCAATTTTTTTTTAAAGATTTTATTTATTTATTTGACAGAGAGAGACCCAGCGAGAGAGGGAGCACAAGCAGGGGGAGTGGGAGAGGGAGAAGCAGGCTTCCCGCGGAGCAGGGAGCCCGATGCGGGGCTCGATCCCAGGACCCTGGGATCATGACCTGAGCTGAAGGCAGATGCTTAACGACTGAGCCACCCAGGCGCCCCTAAGACAGAGAGAGACACAGCGAGAGAGGGAACACAAGCAGGGGGAGTGGGAGAGGGAGAAGCAGGCTTCCCGCGGAGCAGGGAGCCCGATGCGGCTCTCGATCCCAGGACCCCGGGATCATGACCTGAGCCAAAGGCAGACGCTTAAGGACTGAACCACCCAGGCGCTCCTTGAATTTTGTTTTTTAACCAGGGCCATTATTCTGCCTACCACACCACATCTGTTCCCTTTAGCAATTTCAAGCCCAAACAAATAACAGGTGGGACAGAAGGACCCTAAACAATCCAGTTCTAGAACTCACATCTCAGCTCCAGTTTTCCATTTGCTGGACCACACGTGGAGGGCAGCGGCACACCGCATTAGGACTACGTCAGAGTGGCCTCACGGAGGATGGATCTGAATGGAATCTTAGCTCTGACACATGGTAGTGGCACAGTCTTGGGCCATTTACTTCGCTGCTCTGAGGCTGTTTCTTCCTGCGTGAAAAGGGGATTATGTCATCTCCTCGCTCTTGGAATTACGGTGAGGATCAGGTGAGATAAAGTATGTAAAACTCTTTCCAGTACAAGAATAGGAACCCTAACGGCCATTGTTAGTAACAGTGTGGAGTGAAGGTGAGAGCATGATTTTACCAATGATGGGGTTCAGGGCAGGCTGCCCCCAAATATGCCACTTTGGCGTATTGATTATTTTAAGTTAAAGTTACTTAAGAAACATCCAGTGCATCCCTGCTCAGCGGAGAGCCTGCTTCTCCCTTTCCCTCTGCCTGCCGCTCTGCCTACTTGTGCTCTCTCTCTGTCAAATAAATAAATTTAAAAAAATAATAAATTAAAAAAAAAAAGAAACATCCAGTGCAAACAGCACGCACTGATCATCCTTTGTCCCCCTGAAGGCAGGAAATAATCTCCTCTGTGAAAGGTACCCTTCCTGTACCAGGAGGTAAAGAGACATCCTATCACCAGAGATAGCAAATTCAGGGCCAAGAAAGCTGTATAAACAATGCTTGTTACTTCCTCACTAGTTCAGTACCCTCAGATCACGCTTCTTTGTCTTGGTAATTGCTCACACAGTTATCATGTCTTTGCTTAAAAGGGATGAAAGCTGCCTGCCTTGAGTTTCACATTTCTATGAGCTCCTGTGTATGAAATTAAGTTTGTTTTTCTCTTGTTAATCTGTTTTATGTCCATTGAATGATTAGGCCAGCCAAAGAATCTAGAAGGGGAGAAAGGAAGTTTTCCTTCCTTTCATTCCCACCAACTCACAGGTGGCAGTCGTGAAGCAATCCCAGGTCTCATGGGTATTGATTTGTAAGGCTTAGCTTAAGTTGGTTTATTCAAGATACTTTAGAAAATCGGAAAAGTGAACATCCCCGATGCATAGTCTCCCAAGAAACAAACTAGCAGGATTTTCTGTGGCATATAAAAGTTTAGAGTCATTTTTCAAGTCCTGTCGAAACCAATGAATCTGAAAGATTATGCAGACAAATTCTATCCTGGCCCCATTCACTGTCAAGACACATCACACTCAGCTCCCACAGCTACTTCCTGACAAAGACAAATGTAAGCGTAAAGACATTTGCCACTTCAAAATGTACCTTTCTACCCACATGCCTTCTTTATTCTGACATCTCTCCTAACCCACGCCTGAGCTAAAAGACTGGTAAGGAGGCAAGTCAAGTATTTTTCTAAATTCGAGTTGGAACTTAGAAGGAGAAAATAAACATAGTGGGAGATGTGTGTCAGAGTCTGATCTCTGTGACTCACTCTCTGATCCACAAAACTCACTTTGGGTCTTACACGTCTCATTTCTAGTTCTTTCTAACTTAGGAACATGACCTCACAGTAAAGGAACTTAGCAGTTTACGTCACATGATGAAGCAGTGAGGTAGAGTCCCGCAGTGCCGGGCAGGAAGTAGTGAAATGTTTGAAACAGTTGCAAACTCTGTATTCATAGATGCTAGTTTTGATTTATTTATTTTAAAGTATGTTTGAAAAAGATTTATCTATTTTAGAGCGAGAGCACGTGTGTGCGCAGGAGGAGGGGCAGAGGGAGAGCGAGAGAGAATCTCAAGTAGACCCCTCGCTGAGCGTGGAGCTGGATGTGGGGCTCGATCTCACAGCCCTGAGATCATGACCTAAGCTGAAATCAAGAGCTGGACACTTAACTGACTGAGCGACCCAGGTGCCCCGCTAGTTTCAGTTTATTAACTCACAGACACATTTATCAGATTCACCTATCATTGATTTGCTACTAATCGAATCATGAGAATAAGTAGCAACTGGTTACCTAAATTATACAACACCTACAAAAACAGCATCTGAGAAAAGAAACTTGCTTGTAATTTATTTAAGGTGGAAATCCTTTGTTTAGCGTACTTTATTACAAGAGCTGTAGATTTTTATTCTTTATTTTATGTTTTTTAGATTTTATTTTTAAATAATCTCCACACCCAGTGTGGGACTCAAACTTACAACCCCGAGATCAAGAGTAGCATGCTCGGGGTGCCTGGGTGGCTCAGTCGGGCGTCTGCCTTCCGCTTGGGTCATGATCCCGGGGTCCTGGGATAGAGCCCCGCATCGGGCTCCCTGCTCCACGGGAGGCCTGCTTCTCCCTCTCACAATCCCCCTGCTTGTGTTCCTTCTCTCACTCTCTCTCTCTATCAAATAAATAAAAAAAGTCTTAAAAAAAAAAAAAAAGAGTAGCATGCTCTACTGACTGAGCCAGCCAAGTGTCCCCACCAAAGCTGTAGAGTTTTAGGTCACAGAAATCATATAGACACGAAAAGCATTCCATCCAAAAACTATTATGTTAACAGACGTGAATAAGAGTAGGCAAGAGAACAAAAACTAAATCAAGAATGACAAAAGCTTACTCAGTCACTCATTCTTTTGTTTCATTTATTGAGCACCTCTGCTAGAAGCTGAGAATGCAGAGATAAAAATAACATAATTCCCGCCTGGAAAAGAGTCAATTCTGTGAAATTACAGCAAGGAAGCCAATGTCTATGGAAGAGTTGCATGGGTTGGGAGCACAAAGGAGGGCCACCAGCTCAGTCTGGAGGGAACTGGGTCCAAAGGGACAAGTGCAAGGTCACTAGGCAGATAGGATAAAGGGCATGCAAAGCAGAGGGAACCGAATGTACAAAGCCACAACAGTATTCTGCAGGCAATGAGAAAGACAACAAAGATTTTTCAATTATGTTTTTTTATAACAGCTATATTGAGATATTATTCACATATCATAAAATTCACCCTTTCAAAGTGTACCACTCAGTGGTTTTTAGTATATTCGCTGTTGTCCAACCATCACCCTATCTAAGTTTAGAACATTTTTATGGATCCCAAAGGAAAACTCCACAACCATTTTGAGCAGTCATTCCACATTCCCGCCTCCCCTCAGCCCCTGGCAACCACTAATCTGGGAGGATTTCCCTGTTGTGGACATTTCATATGAATGCAATCATATAATACATAGTTTTTTGTGACTGGCTTCTTTCACTTCGAATAACATTTTTTTTTTTAAAGATTTTATTTATTTATTTGAGAGAGAGAGAATGAGAGAGCACATGAGAGGGGGGAGGGTCAGAGGGAGAAGCAGACCCCCCGCCGAGCAGGGAGCCCGATGCGGGACTCGATCCCGGGACTCCAGGATCATGACCTGAGCCGAAGGCAGTCTCTTAACCAACTGAGCCACCCAGGCGCCCCATCGAATAACATTTTCAAGGTTCATCCATGTTGTGCCATATGTCAGTACTTTGTTCTTTTTTAGGGTCAAATAATGGTTGTATGGATATAACACATTTCCTTTATCCATTCATTAGTTGATGGGCCTTTCAGCTGTTTGCACTTTTTGGTTATTGTGAATAATGTTGCCATAAACACTCATGTACACATTTTTGTGTGAACACTTATTTATTTTCATTTCTTTGGTGTATATACCTGCAAGTGGAATTACTGGGTCGTATGGTAACTTCACATTTAACATTTTGGGGAGCCGCCAAACTTTTCGAAAGTGGCCACCCCATTTTATAATCTCATTCACAATGTTCCAATTTCTCTACAATCCTCACCAACACTTGTTATTGTTTGTCTTTTTTTTTTTTAAGATTTTATTTATTTATTTGACAGAGAGAGACACAGCGAGAGAGGGAACACAAGCGGGTGAGTGGGAGAGGGAGAAGCAGGCTTCCCGCAGAGCAGGGAGCCCCATGTGGGACTCGATCCCAGGGCCCAGGGATCATGACCTGAGCCTGAGGCAGACAGGCAGACGCTTAAGGACTGAGCCACCCAGGCGCCCCTTGTTTGTCTTTTTTTATTTTAGCCATCTGAGTGAGTGTGAAGTGGTACCTCCTTGTGGTTTTGATTTGCATTTCCCTCATGGCTGATGATGTTGAGCGTCTTTTCACGTGCTTATTGGCCATTTGTGTATCTTCTTTGGAGAAATATCTGTTAATACCCTCAGTTCATTTTTCATTTTTTAAAAATTTAAAAAAGATTTTATTTACTTGAGAGAAAGAGCAGCACAAGCAGGGGGATAGGCAAGGGAGAGAGAAAGGGAGAAACAGGCTTCCCGCTGAGCAGGGAGCCCGATGTGGGGCTCGATCCCAGGACCCTGGGATCATGACCTGAGCTGAAGGCAGATGCTTAACCAACTGAGCCACCCGGGTGCCCACTTCCCAGTTCATTTTTTAAATTGGTTATTTGTCTTTTTATTAAGTTGTTAGAGTTCTTTATATACTTTGGATCCAAGTCCCTTATTAGGTATATGATTTACAAAAAATTTCTCATTCTGTGGGTTGTGGGTTGTCTTTTCAGCTTTTCAGTGATGTCCTTAGAAGCAGAAAACTTTGAAAATGTGATGAAGTCTAGTTTATCTAGTTTTCCTTTTGTTTCCTGTGCTTTTGGTGTTATAGCTAAGAAACCATTGCCTCACCTATGTTTATAAAGATTTTCTCCCATTTTTTCCCTAAGAGTTTTGTTTTGTAATTCCAGGCGCCTGGGTGGCTCAGTCAGTTAGGCGACTGCCTTCAGTTCAGGTCATGATCCTGGAGTCCCGGGATCGAGTCCCACATCGGGCTCCCTGCTCAGCAGGGAGTCTGCTTCTCCTTCTGACCCTCCCCCCTCTCATGTGCTCTCTCTCTCAAATAAATAAAATCTTTAAAAAAAAAGAGTTTTGTAATTCCAGCTTTACATGTAGAGCTCAAATTTGTTTTTTAAATGCCATTATAGGTACACTAGCAATCACATTAAAAACCGCTATCAATTTTTAGATTTATAATTGCTTACTGACAAATTGAACTAATAAGAAAGCAATTTCTCTTGCCTTTCACACTTTGATGGCAGGTCTTAAAATTAATCTCTAAACAAATATATCCGTAGGGGCACCTGGGTGACTCTTGGTTTTGGCTCAGGTCACGATCTCAGGGTGTGGGGGACCTGGGGCTCAGCAGGGGAGTCAGCTGGAGATTCTTTCCCCCTCTACTCCTCGCCCTGCTTGTGCACTCTCTCTCAAACAAACAAGCAAACTCTTGAAAAAATATCAATAGAATATACATAGCTTTTTGTTTTTATTCTTTGATGTTTTTAAGTATGTGCCAAGAATTGTGCTAGGCACCGGATAGAAGATGAAGAAAACAAACATGGTCCCTGCTTTCATGCAGCTTAAAGTCTGTTGAAAAAATAGCAGGGGACTTAAGAAGGAAGATTTCTCATCTTGAAGAGCATTCCAAAGACAACAGCATGAAAAAAGAGGCTCGGTCTTTTGGGGAAAAGAAAAAGCCAGTGAAGCTACAGTGTAGAAGACAAGGAGAGCACAACAAAATGAGGCTGAAGTGGTTAGGGGCCAACTAATGCAGGAACTGTAAACCTGTCCCAAACCCTGGGTTGAAGCTCCCCCGGGGTCCCAGCAAACTCCCTGGGCGAGGGGCGGATGCTTTCGGTTTTAAGGGAAACTTACAGCGACATCTCTCGGACACCGCGGGAACTTACCAACTCGAGTGTTTACACTTTCAACTTCAGATCCCGCGGTTCCTTTGGATGAGTTTTCCGCTGTTGGTGTGATTAAAAAGCTACTCCCTCGAGAGAATCCGTGTGGAGCAGGAAATGAGGGTGGTTGTGTACAATCTGATGCCAAGGTTTGAGAAGTTATGTAGCGCCCAGCAGGCGCTGTTAGGACATAAATATTAAGTCACTTGGACTTTACTTAATAAACAGAACTCTTAGGTATTTCTTTGGGCCTAAGAGTACCTTGAAAACAATTACTGGGATACTAAGGGCACCTTGAACAGAGAAAATTTGGCAGCTTCTACTGTTAAGGATCTCCGGGTTTTATTCTGTGTTACAGGAAGCTATTAAAAGGTTTAAAATAAGAAGAGTGACATGGAGTAAATTATAGTATCTTCTAGTAAAATAATAGTTAAAAAATCTAGACATTTAACCTAAAGTGATTCTATCAGTTACTTGTTTAATTATCACAATGTCTTAGGTTTAAATTTTGAAACTCTAATTAATTAGGGACTCCTGCGCTTTCCTCCCTAACAATTTTGCCCCAAGGCTAGAGGCCCAAGAACCAAAGCAGAGGCAGGTGTCTTTCAATGACTTAAATTGTTTCTCCCTCTGCAAACTCTGTCTACATATTTATGCCAGCTCACATACTTTATAAAATTTTCTGTAGAGTTATCTTTCTTTTCCTTATTTGTAGCAATTCTTTATGTGTTCAGTATACCAGATTTTTGTCTGTTAGAATATGCATTGCAAATATTTTTTTAATTTTAAATAATTTTTTAAAATTTTAAATAATTAAAAAAAATTTTTTTAATTTAAAAGATTAAATTTTTTATTTTTTTATTTGTCAGAGAGACCCAGGCGCCCCACTATCTTCTCCCATTCTCTGGGCCATTTTTTCATTTTGTTTTTGGTGTCTCCTAAGAAGTTAAAAAAATTATGTGATAGAATGTATCAGGGGCACCTGGGTGGCTCAGTCGTTAAGCGTCTGCCTTCGGCTCAGGTCTTGATCCCAGGGTCCTGGGATCAACTCCCACATTGGGCTCTCTGCTCGGCGGGGAGCCTGCTTCTCCCTCTCCTACTCCCCCTGCTTGTGTTCCCTCTCTCACTGTGTCTCTGTCAAATAAATAAATAAAAATCTTTAAAAAAAAAAGAATGTATCAAGTTATTCCTTTAGGTTTGTGCCTTTTATGTTTATGGTTTGTCTTCCCCCTTCCTTCCTTGCTCCCTCCCTCCCATCTTTCTCCCCCTACCCTTCTCCTCCTTCTCCTCTACTTCCTCCTTCTTCCCATCTTTTCTCCTTTCTTTCAAGAAATCCTTCCCCACTAGATATTTGATGAGCTCAAGGAATCAGTATTAGTCTTTTTAATGTAATGATATTGAGGTGATTTTTGTTTAGGGTCCCTTTCCTTTTAGAGATACATTCTGAAATATTTACAGATGAAGTAGTGTGATGAGGAAGTTAGTTCCTTTTTTTTTTTTTTTTTTAAGGTTTTGTTTATTTATTTGTCAGAGAGCCAGAACAGGAGAGCACAGGCAGGGGGGAGCGGCAGGCAGAGGGAGAAGCCAACTCTCCGCTGAGCAGGGAGCCCCATGTAGGACTCGATACCAGGCTCTTGGGACCATGGCCTGAGCCGAAGGCAGACACTTAACCGACTGAGCCACGCAGGCGCCCCACACGGAAGTTCATTCTATCTAATTTGTGTATGTTAAAATTTGCCCATAATAAAAAAGCATATATATAATATAGAGATGAAATCCTTTTCAATCTTGATATAAAAATATTTTCCTATATATTCTTCAAATAATTGTAAAGTTTTATTCTTTGTATTTAGGCTTCTAATCCCTGGGTGACTCTGAAACACCGCCAGAGAAGAGCACCAGAGAACAGGCTTTTATTGGGCTATCCAGAGACGGTCAAGAAGGAATGCCTGTGTGGTTGGCTGCGTCCTATGACAATTTTTATCCCAGGAAAGTTCTTTCCAAACCAATGAGGACAGTTTGCCTTTGCTATGTGGAGGCATATTTTTGACCTAAATTTGAAGAATGAGGCCCATTATCTTCTACAAATAGGAATAACCAAAGGAGTATTTTACATTTATTAAAAGATTTTTAGACCCTGCTCTTCTTGGTCATTTATTTTTTGGCCATAGGTCAGAACATTTAAAAAAATGTGATAATTGCATTATTTATCTAAGTAGAATACTTTTGCTAAAGCTTCATCTCAAAAAGTTAGCTCTTGGGCGCCTGGGTGGCTCAGATGGTTAAGCGTCTGCCTTCGGCTCAGGTCATGATCTCAGGGTCCTGGGATCGAGTCCCGCATCGGGCTCCCTGCTCTTTGGGAGCCTGCTTCTCCCTCTGCCTCTCTCTCTCTCTCTGTCTCTCATGAATAAATAAATAAAATCTTAAAAAAAAACAAACAAACAGTTTAAAAAAAAAAAAAAAGTTAGCTCTTTAAGATTCTGCCCTTGGAATTCCTACCTTCAAAGTAACATGCACATTTAGAGACGAAGGGCTTCTTTCACATTTGGGTGGGGGCAGTGGTAGATGTTTTTAGATCCAGTAGAAAAGAGTTCAAGCTAAGAGTCTTTGAGCTGCTGGGATTCCTAACATATGTGAACTCTCAATACGCTTTCTCTAATTCTACCAGATGTAGCCATAGCGAGTCCATCAACTTCTAACTTGCAGTAGTTATAGATCTCTTGCTTTCTATTATACAGGATGGATTTCCAGATGTTCTTTTGATTTGTAGTTTGCTCATTTCTCTCCAAGAAATTGTCAAGAGACGGTCTGGACTGGTGGACCATTTATCTTTGTCCTAAAAGATGGCATTGTTAGGCCACCCAGTAAGTTAAACAAAGAGAGTACTTTGCAGACTCTGACAGAGTTGGTTTAGACTTTAGAGAGAAAAAAAACTGAGTTGAAATGGAGGCTTCTGGCTCTGGATATGATCTATCTTTGAGAGTATGTGAGAATATGTATTCCACTGTTGTTGGGTGGAGGGCTCCATGAATGTTGAGTAGATCCTATTGATTGATAGTGTTATATACTTGCTGATTTTCTGCCTAGTTGTCCTATTAATTGTTGAGAGAGGAGGGGTGAAGTCCCCACCTGTAACTATGGATTTGTCTATTTCTCCTTTCAGTTCTATCAGTTTTTGTTTCCACATGTTTTGCATCCCTAAATGCATACACATTTAGAATCACCATTCTTGGTGTATTGATCCCTTTATTATCATGTAATGTCCCTTCCTGTCTTTGGTAACCTTCATTGTTCTTAAGTCTATTTTACCTGATATTGATTTATATAGCCACTCCTGATTTTCTTTAATCAATGTTTACATGCTTTATCTTTTTCCATCCTTTTACTTTCAAGCTACCCATATAGTTAAATTTGAAGTGCGTTTCTTGTAGACCGCATATAATTTGGCCATGTGTCTTAATCCATTTTGTCAATCTCTCTTTTTAATTAGTAGACTATTTATTTGAACACTTTTAGGTTTACATAAAACTAGAGCGGAAAGTAGAGAGAGTTCTCATATACTTCCTAATCTCCATCCCCAGTTTTCCCTCTTAGTAACATCTTCCATTAATGTGCTACATTTGTTATAACTGATAAACCAATATTGATACCTTATTATTAACTAAAGCCCATAGTTTACATCAGGATTCATTCTTTGTGTTGTACATTCTATGGGTTTTAACAAATCTATAATGAAATATAGCCACCATTACAGAATCATATAGAATAGTTTCACTGCCCTAAAAAGCCCCTGTGCTCCATTCAACCCTCTTTTACTCTCTCCCTCCCAGCCCTGGCCAATTTCTTTTGTTGTTGTTCTATTTTTTTAATCGGTATAGATTAAGCCTGGGTGGCTCGGGTCATGATCCCACAGTCCTGGGATCAAGCCCCGCATCGGGCTCCCTGCTCAGCGGGAAGCCTGCTTCTCCCTCTCCCACTCCCCCTGCTTGTGTTCCCTCTCTCGCAGCCTCTGTCCAAAAAAAAAAAAACATATAATTATTGCTTTGTTAGGGTTTATGTCTACCTTTTTTTTTCTTTTCTGTTCCTTCTCCAAAGATGTACGCGTCCCAATCCCTGGAATCCCTATGAATATGTTACTTTACATGGCAAAAGAGACTTCTAAAATGCTATTAACTAAAGGACCTTGAATGGGGAGATTTTCCGAGTTGTGTGGGCAGATATCATGTACTCAAATGGGTCTTTAAAATCAGAGAAAATTCCCTGGCAGTGGTTAGAGGAAGATGTGATTATTGAAGAAAGGCACAGAGAAATGTTATGTTGGTAGATTTGAAGATGAAGGGGGCCATGAGCCAAGGAATGTGGGTGACCTCTAGAAGCTGGAAAGAGCACGGAAATGGTTCTTTCCTAGAGACTTCAGGAAGAAAAGCAGTTCTCTGAAAACTTTATTTTAGCCCATGAGATTTGTGTCAGACTTCTAACCCACAACTAACAAGCTTATATCATCTAAGCTGCTAAATTTGTGGCAATTTGTTACAGCAGCAATAGAAAACTGAAACTGTTTCAGGTGTGTTTGTAGTTGCTCACTGAAGCATTTTTATCATGGTGCTTTATATTTTTCCTTTTTTAGATTTAGTTATTTCAGAGACAGAGAGAATGCAGGGGGAGGGAAGAAGGGGAAGCAGACTTCCGGATGAGGATGAAGCCCAACGTGGGGCTCCATGCGGGGCTCGACCTCTTCACCAAGGAATCATGACCTGAGCGGAAACAAAGATTCAGACGCTTAACCGAGCCACCCAGGTGCCCCTATCATGGATGCTTTAAAATCTTTGTCACATAGTTTTGTCATCTTGGTGTTGGCATCTTTCTCTTTTTCATTCAGTTTGAGATCTTCCTAGTTCGTGGTGTAATTTTCGACTGAAACATGGACATTTTCATATTATGACTCTGGACCTTATTTAAATCTTGCTTCGCTGGCTTTCTCTGATCCCACTGGCAGGGAAAGCCTGGGAACTGCCTTGTAATTGCCAGATGCAGTAGAAATCCAAGTTTCCCACTCAGCCTCTTATGACACCAGAAATGGGGTTCCCATTATTGCTGGCCAGTGGTGTGAGGCTAGGCTCCTCCTGGTCTCCACTGACGCTGTGGGGGAGCAGGAAGTACGTCACTACTGACTGGTGGGGATGAAAGTCCAGGCTCCCTTCTGAGTCTCCACTCACACCGCTTCAATGGGGGTGTTGGGGCACCTCATTTTATCCTAATGAGGGTGGAAGTCTAGGCTCCCCACTTGATTTTTGCTGGGTGTGTGGGTAAGGCCAGTTTTTGTCTGTGGTGTTTGGCTGGAATGGAGTGGTTATTGTCCAAATGCTTTGTCTTACTAGGCTGCTCCTTTGCCAGTCCTTTGGCTAGGAAAAGCTTTTGTCGTGGCTTTTGTTTTGTTTGTGCCATTTAGAATTTCCAGATGCCGGCTTCTTCAGTATCGTCTGGATATATGAGCCAAAAACAAAACCCAGGGAACTCATCACTCTTTCCTCAGATCCCAAGGTCTCCAGTCAGTCTGCCTCCTCTCCAACTTTCAGGCTTAAGTTTGCTTTATACATAACATCCAGGGGTTTTAGTTTTTAGTTTTATAGCAGGAGGATTAGGGAAAAGGATGCTTACTTACTTCTTTATCCCAGAAGTAGAAGTCTGCCTAAGGATCATTTTTAAAGTTTTTTTTTTTTCCTCCTTATAGGTTTTTGGACATTTTAGAAAAATTTTTTTTCCAATCTACATTTTTTCTTTCTCTTTCTTCCTTCCTCTCTTTTTCTTTCTTTCTTCCTTCCCTTCTTTCTCTTTCCCTCTCTTTCAGATTTTATTGTTTTAAGGTAATCTCTACATCTAACATGGGGCTCAAACTCATGACCCTGAGATCAAGAGTGGTATGCTCTACTGAATGAGGCAGCCAGGCACCCCACCAGTCTACATTTTCTTTTTTTTTTTTTTAAGATTTTATTTATTTAAAACAAGGCAGCAGATCTAAAGCTTAAGAGAGAGCATGAGTTGGGGGAGGAGCAGAGGGAAGAGAAGCAGACTCCCTGTTGAGCAGGGATCCCCTCGTGGGGCTCGATCCCAGGACCCTGAGATCATGACCTGAGCCGAAGGCAGATGCTTAACTGACTGAGCCACCCAGGCGCCCCTAAATTGCCAAGTTTTAAGACATTAAGACAGACTTTCAAACTCAGTAATTCAGTAGTTAGCCAGAATTTTCCTTCTTAGTATTTAGTCTACAAGAAAAGCAAATATATAAAAATTAATATTAAAAAGTGAAGAATATTAAGTAATCAGATAATTTACTATTAAAGTGTAATTATATTTTAGAATTCTTTCCTGAATATTTAATATACTATTAAAGTAAAATTTTCATTTTTTAAAAAAGATTTTATTTATTTATGTGACAGTGAGAGAGCGCACAAGCAGGGGGAGTGGTAGGCAGAGGCAGAAGCAGACTCCCCGCTGAGTAAGGGAGCCTCATGCAGGACTCAATCCCAGGACCCTAAGATCATGACCTGAGCCAAAGGCAGATGCCCAACCGACTGGGCCACCTAGGCGCCCCTAAGGTAAAATTTTCTAAGAAATTTGGTTATTGGCATATGAAATGATTACAAAAATACCAAGTTATAGTTGTGAACATATTCATGCAAAGAATCCAGAGAGCTGATCATCTCAAAGCATAAGAGAGAGACATGAAAGAGGGGTAACTACCCAAATAAATAAACCTAATTAAATGAGAATATAATATTGTCCAGATTTAGATGAGCAAATAGAGGGATCACTCTACTGCCTCCCAAAAAGGGAGGACATCTGTCTTTTGCATCCTAAAAAGAACAGCTACGCCTATGAAACTGAGGCCCCTCTGTATCTTCTATACCTAAGAAATAGCACTTTCTATTTTAAAAATTTTTGAGTGGTGTTTTTTAACCAGGTAGGCATATTCCAAACTTTCTTTCTTCCTTTTACTGAGAATCCCTGTCACAGACTGCTACTGTTCCTCATGGGAGGTATCTTACTCCTCCAAAGGTTTGGGCTGAAAAAGATGCAAATCACTGCCATAGAGACTCACGTACAATAAAACATTAGTTCCTATGGTCGGTATGTATTATGTGTAATAGTTCAGTTCTGATTTGTAAAAATTCCAGATTCAGAATACTTGAAAAACATGTATCATTTTATTTGTACACTTAAAAAGTTGTACACAGAAACTTGTAATACAGTTCTATAAAACTGGAAGAACTGTCAGGGAAAGGGGGGGGTGTTACCTTTTATTGATTGATCATTAAGGAAGTTAGAGAAATAAAACAAAAACACAGTAAAATGTTTAAAAAAATTAAAGAACATTTTCCAGGTACAAATTTTATAAATACAAAACAAATTCACAAATTATTTTGAATGCTAAATAAATATCTAGTTAATAAACTCAGACTTAATACCTCCAGCCAGCACTGGTACAGCACTTCAAGGATATAAAATTGGATTCATTCATGTGTAGTGTTGAAAGAATGTGCTCATTAAACAATTCTTAGACATATATACTTTTCTAAACTGTGCTATAATAGAAGATGTATCTGTATACAGATAAATCTTCCTTAATACCACTTCTAAAAAAAATCAATGACAAAATAAATCACAGGTGAAAAAATACTTTCAAAGATATTGGGACACATGAATGATCTCAAAATGTACAAAACCTCTGTAAACCAGTACTGTATCCAATACATCTATCAAACTTATTAGATACTGAACAAAACTGCAGCAAAGGAAATCTTTCCTACATTCTCCTGAGTGCTTAATATTAAAATTGAGAATATAGTGCAGGCCACACTTCAGTGTGGTCAATCAGCTGTTATTGCTTTATATATATATGTCTGCTTTAGAGCATGATTTAATGTTCCATTTTCATGAACAATTTGTTTTCCTCAAATATATCCTTTAGAAGGACAAAATTAGATTCGTGACTTTTTTGCAGCTGGTGGTGTGCTAACTTGATCCACATTCCCAGGCGTGACATGGAGTCCAAGTTTTTGAGCCTGAATATGAAAAAATGCTTGAAGCCTAGTTCCAGCTTTTGCTTCACTTGTGTTACGAGGGTTGTACTCAAAGCAGTTCGAAAACATTAACTCAATATCATCAATAAATTCCGCTAGAAAGAAAAAACCAAATGAGATTAAAATAAAAGTACATAAACTCTAAACATAATTTTTTGTTTATATGATATCTGGAAATGTCATTAAGAAAATGGAAGCCCACTTTTTTCTTTAGAAATTGAAGCCTCTGAAACAAGGCAGATCTAAAGCTTAAAACTGTTTAACTACAAATGCTTTAACATTGTTCTACTGAAACTATGCAATTATGTAATTAGGAATGTTACATAATTGCGCACAACTTCTATTAAGATCAGATTCTACAAAATATCTAACTCATTCAAACCCCTATCCATCTTTCATCTACATAGACAAGCATTTTAGAGACCTCCTGGGATGCCAGCTACACAATCCGTTAATATACATCATTTAAATAACAAGAAAAACAGCAGTTACCTCTTTAAACAAAAATAATTACCAGAGAAAAACATAAATTACTTACATGCTAATTTATATTCACATTTGTTCACTTTTTCACGAATTATATTTAAGGCAATGGGCTTTTTGATGATGTCATAATAGTCTGGGACCTGTAAAATAATTCAAATATATATCTCTCCTATAGAAAATTTATCAGAGATAAGTGGTCAAATATGTGAAGGTTCTGCACTTAAAAGCAACTGAATGTTAATCTCTGAATACTATTATTCCATTAAAACCACTTAATATGTTTCAGTCACTATAATGTTGTAGAAGCTTATTTGATACTCTAAAAAATGACAACTTATTGTGAAAAGAAAAAGCTTATGATTCTGCTTGTGTGCTCTCTTTCTCTATTTCTCTCCACAGAAATACATATATGTATCTATCAAGTTATTTAATGAGCATTATTGCATTTGTAATAAATAATAAAATGTATGTAACAAAACTTAATTCAGCGCAAAAACTACTCAGGAAAAATGAGTTAGAGTCAAACTGAGATTTAATTTTTATAGGATGCTATTCAATGGTAATTAATCCTTCACATTCTTGCTCTAGCAATCTCAAAGTAGAATTCGGAAGATATCACTTTTTCATTCAGAAGCCTTCACCTAACACACCTAACAAGTGAGACCCTTTATAATCTACTTGTGCCTCTCTAACACATCCGTTGTTCCATTCAAACTATCCATCATTTCCCATATTCTCACTTCTGGGTCTTTAACTTACCATGCCCTTTTCATGCAATGTCCTTATTTCATTTCTCACTGTTGATATTCCACCTATCTTTAATGACCAGACCAAACAGTTCTTCCATTAAAAACTTTTAAATTCCTGCTATTCCCTCCCTCTGAAATGCTCAAATCAATCTCCTTTTCTTCTCTACTTCTGGAAGTCCATTAGAACTTCTATTACAGGGAGATGGGGTAACTGGGTGATGGGTACTAAGGAGGGCACGTGTGGTGATAAGCACTGGGTGTTATACGCAACTAATGGATCGTTGAACACTACATCAAAAACTAATGATGTACTATATGATGGCTACATAATAAAAAAAACTAACCTGATTCTATAATAATAAAAAAAAGAACTTCTATCAGCACTGTAACACTGTCCTATCTGCTGCAGCACACATCATGTTCTGCCCCCCGTATATAAATAACTCCAAAACCAACTCAAAAGCCTTAGTTTTAGGCCATCTGTTTTCTAAGAGTACCTATCTTCCACATTAGTGTTTTCACACCGTGGTCTCTGGACCAGCGCCATCAGCATCATTCCAGACCTAGTGAATCAAGAACTCTGGGGTGAGGACCAGTTACCTGTGTTTTAACAAGCCCGCCCAGGTGATTCTGGTGTACGCTGAAGTTTGAGAACAGCTGTTTTGCATAACAGAAGCCAATAATAGCACACAGTTGAATTAAATCTACTCATACTCATTACACAGAATAAACACACTGAAGCTATTTCAACATTACTGTCATCATGCATGAGAATCAGTCAGGGTTGGAAGGGGCTGAGGAGAGAATGCTCTCGAATGCCCTTGCTTTCAGTGTAGAAACTAACTTTCCAAGTGTTTAAAAAACAAAGTATATGGTGACTAATGGGTGGTTTTGACTACCTCAAAGTTGCCAAGCAGACTAAATCAGGTAATGTACATGAATACATTTTATCAGGGTTTTTTTTTTTGTTTTTTTGTTTTTGACAGAGAGAGACACAGCGAGAGAGGGAACAGAAGCAGCGGGAGTGGGAGAGGGAGAAGCAGGCTTCTCGCTGAGCAGGGAGCCAGATGCGGGGCTCAATCCCAGGACCCTGGGATCATGACCTGAGCCAAAGGCAGACACTTAACGACTGAGCCACCCAGGCACCCCTATCAGGTTTTTTTTTAAATCTAATTTTATTTTATTATGTTCAAGTTTAATGATATTACCTGGATTTTGGAAACGAGTCTCAAAAACGGCCAGCTGTCATCATGCCGTACCAGTTCCACAACAAGTTGTTCAAAAGCAGACAATTCATGAACTCCTCCTTGTCGGCCTGAACTCCTTCGACTCAGGGTCATAGGAGAGGATTCTAAATAAATAAATAATTTTAGGTGATGACAAAGCAAAATATTTGATCACTACAAGCTAAATGGGTATAAAAATACAGCCTAAATTCAAACAGAAAATTGATATTCGATATATAGTGAGATAAATTAACTTACATTCTGAAACACGAAAATCTGGACTAAATATTCACTCTTTCCTTTGTTTTAAAAAAGACTTTATTATTTATTTTTATGATTTCTAATTTTTTAAAAGAAGTTTTTATTTAAGTAATCTCTACACCCAACGTGGGGCTTGAACTCACGACCTCGAGATGAAGAGCTGCATGCTCTTCTGACGGAGCCAGCCCAGTACCCCTAAAGATTTTATTTTTAAGTAATCTTTATATCCAATGTGGGGCTCGAACTCACAAGCCCAAGATCAAGAGTTGCATGCTCCACTGACTGTGTCAGCCAGGTGCCCCCACTATTTCCTTTCTGATCATAAAATTTCCAAATTAATTAAACATTCAGTGGGAACATGTTGTAAAAACACTGTAATATAAAAGAAAATTCTTAGAACACAAAGTTTACAGATTATTTTTTAGCCCATTTTATTAAAAATATTTTTTCAACGATAATAAAAAGCAAGCAAGCAATTCTCCAGAATTTCCTGAAACACATACTTGGGAAAGCAACCTCTTCAGATCTAGCAAGTAGGCCTCTTTATAAATTACCTTGCATAAGAGAAATGTAATGTTTAATAACAAAGTAAAAGATTATCTTAAAGATAATCTCCCTATTTATTTGAGGGAGGGAGAGGGGAGGAGGGAGAGAGAGAGTGAAAGAGAGCAAGTGGGGGGGGGGGGGGCAGAGGGAGGACAAGCAGACTCCACCCTGAGCATGGAGCCTGAGGTGGGGCTTGATCCCACGACCCTGGGATCACAACCGGAGCCAAAATCAAGAGTCAGTCCCTCAACCCACTGAGTCACCCAGGCGCCCCTCTTATCTTAATTTCATATGGGGACTTCCTTAAAGCAAAATGCTTTCTTGTAAAACCTAAGGTATATATAACAAAATCTAAAGTGTATGAATTAGTATAAAAGGGTAGCATAGTTCATATTATGAATTCAGGTGTTTAAATTCTCTACTTAAATGTAAATACATACATTTCCCCCTTCGTTTGTCACTGGAACCAGGTTAGTAATTTTATAAATCAATCAAAATTTTTTTTTCTTAGCAGAATTTTTTAGAATACAAATGTTTTGGTATACTATGTTTCCAAACAGCCTGAAGAAGAGCAAAACTGATAGGTAAGGGGATAGGAAAAGCTAAATTAGATCTTGGTGCCAAGTTACCTGATACAACACCCTTCCACCACCCTGACAATCTAGTGACTGCATAAACAGACTGTCTTCCATTCTTTCACCAAATGAACTCCTTAATCCTGTCATGTATTTGAATAATGCAATATAACCTACCTATAGTTCTTCAAGGAACAGTATCATTTTTTATGTCTAATTTCATTTTCTGGAACTATTAAAGTTTTATTACTACTGACATTAAAAGAAAAAAAGAATAGAATCGAAGAGATAAATAGATTATTATTTGGATAAAGTTTACTATAAACAACAATTATCAGAATTAAAAAGATAGCTGATGATCACTCCCTAACAATATTACTCCCCCATTTCTCCCCTGCCCCCAAATTCAGTATGTCAGATAGGAACCTTCCCAAATAACCGAAAGTAGCTTGTCTAGGTGATGATGAGTAGGTGTATTTTAAAGGAGAAAAGGGTAGAAGAGAATGAAATGTGTTATAATGGGTTCTACTGACACTACTGAAATATTGGCCAAATCTCCCCATTAGAAACAGGATGCTGCAAATTTCTCACAACTACCTTGCTACCCTACTAGAAAAATACCCATAATTTACCTTATTCCCCAAATAGCTGCCCTTTCAATGAATATTATGCTTCAGGCCAGGTTGCTCCCTAATCACTTAGTCTATTTTAGTCACAGCCTTTAAAAAATGATGCAAAATATCTCAACACTCAATCTTCCCAAATGATTCCATTTTCTTAGGTAAGAATAATTTAAATTAGACTTCTTCATACCTGTAGATTGTCTTTTCCTTCCTCTTCTCTTGGATTCACTATCTTGGAGAGAAAGTTTTGGAGTAACATTCAGAGATCTTGACTTCTCACTTGACTTTGTGGCAATGACTCTGAAGTTAGGGAAGTTGGGACTGTTTTCTGGTGTATTATTAGCACTCTTCCTGCCTCTGCGTTTTCTACGAGGACTAAGTAGTTCCACAAATACATCTGCTTGCAGTGGGCTGTAACTCTGGCGAGTAGAACGACCGGCAATTCTTAAAGATTTAGTTTCTGTTGGAGGGGCAGACTTTATCTTTCTAAGGCTTCTACCAGTGGTTTTAGAGGAAACAGTTGTTTTGGGTGTACTCTGCTGACTCCTTGAAGTGTATCTTCCAGGATCTTGTCGTTGGCCACGACTTGAGAAAGAAGAGCTAAGTCTCCCTCTTGTTTTAATTGGCAATCTAACTTGCGGTCTTCCTCGTTTTGGTGGGCTGTAAATATTGTTAGAAAACATAATTATTGTATAGAGAAACGATGCACATAAGATAATTTCTATTCCCCTTGTTCTACTCTTCAGCCAGTGAGTTCTACATACATTTCTTTGGTGTCCTTATGCTACAGGAGACCATCACTCTTCATTACCACTGATGCTGAGGTAACCTACAGGCTTGGTCAAAGTAGGCCCTAAACCTGTGGTTCCTGAATACCATGCTAAGAATCTCTTTGCCACCTTCTGATTCTTACTGTAGAATATAAAACTAGGTTCAATCTTTTATCTTACTTTTATTCTTAGTAAATTCTACCCCCAACATGGGGCTAGAACTCACGACCCTGAGCTCAAGAGTTACATGCTCCACTGACTGAGCCAGCCAAGCACCCCTAGGTTCGATCTTTTAATTGCCTTTAAGTTGTAGACAAGGATGAAACAACCCCTTTAAGCCTCTTTTTATCCATCTCCCCATATACCTGGACTTCCAGTCTACTAAAGTATTTCCAAGAATTTTCCAAATTCTTTATCTTTTTTTTTTTTTAAGATTTTACTTATTTATTTGACAGAGAGCGACACAGTGAGAGGGGGAACACAAGCAGGGGGAGTAGGAGAGGGAGAAGTAGGCTTCCCACCTAGCAGGGAGCCTGATGCGGGGCTCGATCCCAGGACCCTGGGATCATGACCTGAGCCGAAGACAGATGCTTAATGAATGCCCCAAATTCTTTATCATCTTTATGTTTAACATAAATACTGCCCTTACAATCTACAGGGAAGACAGCTCCTGCTAGTTGGAGCAAGTAAAAAAATAACTTGCTTACAATAGATGCAGTAGCTCTCTCTACTTATCCTCTGCAGACTGGCCTTTTTGTACCTTGTCAGTTCAAAGTTGCCCTTGCTTTACATCCACTTTCCTGATTCCACATGAATGGGGTTCAAATGTTAAAAAGGTGGGGAGGTCTTAGGGACAAATAAGGGGGAGAATACTCCAGTGCTGCCACAGCAGGAATAACCAGGCCCCCAACACATTCATTAGGCCTGGGCGACACAGCTTGCTAAGCTGCAGAATATCTGGTTATATGGTAGTATAGGAGTTGTTTCTGGATGCTAATGTGGAAGGAGTATAACAATACCATGTGCCTACTGGCTTCTCTCTCTCTCCATAGATGCCAAAATCACCAATATTTGAGTATAACTCCTTGAGAAAGCAAGAGGGGCACTGGGAAGCTGTATTCATTCATCTTTACCTCATCAATATCCTCATCAAGCAGCTTATTTACTGCTTTAGACATAAAATTAAGTAAAATCAAACTTGATGGGGGTCTGAATTGGTATTCCTGTCCAAACGTGAACTCATATTTGATTTTATGATCTGGCTAAACTCACAAAGGTACTACACTCCCTCAGGAATAACTTCAAATGCTTAGAATACTAAAGCACGGATAACTTTAGGCCACTATATTACACACCAGTTTTTAAAAAGTTATGGGACATTGGGGAGGGTATGTGCTATGGTGAGCACTATGAATTGTGTAGGACTGTTGAATCACAGACCTGTACACCTCTGAAACAAATAATACATTATATGTTAAAAAAAAGAAGAAGATAGTAGGAAGGGAAAAATGAAGGGGGGAAATCAGAGGGGGAGACGAACCATGAGAGACTATGGACTGTGAGAAACAAACTGAGGGTTCTAGAGGGGAGGGGGGTGGGAGGATGGGTTAGCCTGGTGATGGGTATTAAAGAGGGCACGTATTGAATGGAGTACTGGGTGTTATATGCAAACAATGAATCATGGAACACTACATCAAAAACTAATGATGTAATGTATGGTGATTAACATAACATAATAAAATAAAATTAAGAAAAAAAAAGTTATGGGCCCCAATCATTCCATTTGTATTTAAGTAGTCAAGAGACTGTCTAGTTATGACTCACAAACTCTCATTTTATTGCATATTAGGACTTACCTGACTTCTTCCTCTTCTTGAGAGTCATCTTCATCTTGTTCTATCTCATACTCCTCCTCCTCACTTTGACCCTCTTCATCATCATCATCAACTTCATCATCCTCACCTTCCATACTGTCTTCCATATCTTCATCACTTTCCAAGGATGGTCTCTGTCTAGAGGAGAGTCTCCTAGAACGTTGCTTTGGCCGACACTCTGGACAAAACCAATCTCCTTCAGGCACAGTCTTGACAAATCACAGAAATGATTAGTCATCTGTCACTCAAAACCTCAACCACTCAATTCTAATCTAAGAAGTAGAAGAGGGAAAAACTACCTTGAGCTTTGGTCGAACACAGTAGGTATGATGACCCCGATCACAGCCATCACAAAGTACCATGTTTTCAGCATCGCCCTTCTTTCGGCATATCTTGCAACGAGCATTCAGTATAGATTTAGACCATATCACGCTACGATCCAGGGTGGACAGATGAAGAAAGACTTGGGATAGACTAGCAGAAGCGAGGAGAGACTCTCTCCAACGGTCCAGGACTGTTTTGTAAGAACGCCCACTGTCACTGGCATCTTAAATGAAAATGTAAAGTGATTTAAGTTTCTAGGCAAACCTTAGATATCTCCTAGAACTATTTTCTTGGTATTTTAAACAGGTTAGATTTTAAAGTTCTTCTAAAACTCAATAAAAAGATCGTGTTGATATTAAAAACAAAACCTCATGTTCAAGAATATATTTGCTGAGCCACACCTTGTTTGTGACATAAGGAATTACTTAAATCCGTAGATCAAAAGCTTCGGGATTCCAATAGTTAAAAAGAGAAAAATAAATAACTTAGGCAATATGTTCTCAAGCTAGTCTTTGTTATCAATTTTTGACCTGACTTAGAGAACTAGCTAAATATGATTACAAGTCAGTTACTATCCATTTGAATCAAGAATATTGTTTCCTCTTTTCAGATAAAAGATGGACTACTCTCTAAGTTAAACATCAATCATGTATGAGGTTTCTTTGGGGCTGATGAAAATTTTCTGAAATTAGATCGTGGTGAATGGCTATACAACCGTGAATATATTAAAACCTACTGAATTACACACTCTTTAAAAGGATGAATTTTATATATGTGAATATCTCAACACAGCTATTACTGAAAATATCAATTATGTAGAAATGCCAACTCTATTGTCTTCTATCTCTAAGAAAATATTTTTTAAATGAGGTAAATAAAAAATGCTAATACCCCACACTTCCCAAAAGAACTTTTAGCACCAATATTTACATTAAGAACATTTGAAACTTTCTTTCATTAATAACATCATTCTTTTGTCTTCTGGACTAAAAAACTTATTAAGAGTCATTTGATTAGATGGCATTAACTAGCCAGTCTATCATTTTACATTGGCATGTGATTTCTCTCTTCAATTAATCTTCAATTATTGCTACCACTTTAGTTTTCCTGACATTATGGTTAATTATGAAAGGACTACCACATAATGTCAAAATTCTACAAGGTATATAAGACTCCATATATAGTTTGTTTCTATTATGACATATTTCCTACTATTATCCTCAAAAAAAAGTCCTCTTGGGCAGTAGCATAATGGTTAAGGAATGTAGGCTCTGGAGTCAGTCTGCCTTGAGGTAAGTACTAGCTCCCCTAGGTGAGTGAGCTGGGTCAAGTTACTTAACTCCTCTGTGCCTCAGGCTCCCCCCAACAGTAATATGTAGATAGCATCTTCTTCTGAGGGCTGTTGGGAAGATTAAGTAAAGAAACGTAAAATGCCTGTCGTGGAGTAAATACTGTTACTGTTACCATTATTCCTGCATTATACTGTCGCTCCTATGTACAACAATTTAGAAGATACGAAACAAGTCTATTCTAGGTCCCTACATTTTAGAAATTTTTTATATAGCTGGGAGAATGAAGATATACACAGGAATTGAAGTCATAAATGAGCAGACCTGCCAAACCCTAGTAAGTCTTGAGCTCCTGTTTGTTGGGCAGGATGAGAGAGACAGGATGTGAAATCTAGGGCTCATCCAATGTGCTGAATCCTTTCTGAAAAGCTAGAACTCCAAAAGGCTATCCCCTTAAGCATCAGGGTGGAAAAGGGTACCATGAAGAAGGAAAGTAGCCAGGAAATCTGCTTTTTTGGACCTTGAAGTTGGATGGAAAGGGAAAATAAATCTACCCTGAGAACATGTAACTACAAGCAATGCGTTAAATAGTTTAAAACCTGAAAACACCTAAGATTTTTTTTTTTTAAGATTTTTATTTATTTATTTATTTGAGAGAGAGAATGAGAGAGACAGCATGAGAGGGGGGAGGGTCAGAGGGAGAAGCAGACTCCCTGCTGAGCAGGGAGCCCGACGCGGGGCTCCATCCCAGGACCCTGAGATCATGACCTGAGCTGAAGGCAGACGCTTAACCGACGGAGCCACCCAGGTGCCCCAACACCTAAGATTTTTAAAGTGGTCCAGATTGGTACTGACCTCAGTTGAATGAGAGAAACAAGTACAAATCTTTGCAAATTCTCTCTGAAGAAATTTCCATAGATGAAGTTGTGAGAAATGAGAGTTAATAGTCAAAACCCACAATCACATGTGGAAACAAAACATTAGAGGCAAGAGCCAGCAGAATCTGACCCATAAAGACCTGAGAGATTAGAATTAGACAGAGAATATAAAATAACTATTTTAATATGTTTTAAGAAATAAATGTCTCAAAATGTAAGTAACCAAGCAGTTTGAAAAAGCATTAAGAACCTCCAAAAATAATTGAGAGTAATAACTCAATGACAGCAGGAAAAAATGAATGGGTCAAATGGTTCTTCAGGTAAAGCTAAAGAGAAATATTAGCAAAGTAGGAAATAAATGCAATCATACAGTCCATTTGATTTATTTCCACCCTCTCATTTTGTGTTTTCTATTTACCATGGTTTTTTGATATAAGGCTTCATGAAAAGTTCTGGCCTGAGCAGGACCTCTAAGGAAGGAGGCAACAAAAACTGCTAGTTCAAAGATCTTGAAGAAATCTTTCTGGATAAATCAGAGGACATTCTTATTAGAAAAGGCAAGAAATAAGGCTGCATACAGGCCAATGTGGAAGAGTGGAAGGAAAAAACAAATTGTGCAGAGCCTTTGGAACCTTGAAAGTCAGTGTGAATGATTTTTTTTTTGAAGATTTTATTTATTTATTTGAGAGAGAGAGAGTGAGAGAGAGCATGAGCGGGGAGAGGGTCAGAGGGAGAAGCAGACTCCCCGCTGAGCAGGAAGCCCGATGCAGGACTCGATCCTGGGACTCCGGGATCATGACCTGAGCCAAAGGCAGTCGCTGAATCAACTGAGCCACCCAGGCGCCCAGTTTGAATGATTTTTAACTCAAAGGTTAGTGAAACATTATGGGTTTTGACCAAATCAATGGTAGCTCAAGGTCCAATTTTTATCCCACCTACTTTTTTTTTTTTTAAGATTTTATTTTTTATTTGCTAGAGAGAGAGAGAGCGTGCACACGCGCCCAAGAGAGTGAACAAGAGCACAAGCAGGGGGAGCGGCAGGCAGAGGGAGAAGCAGGCTCCCTGCTGAGCAAGGAGCCTGATGCAGGACTCCATCCCAGGACCCTGGGATCATGACCTGAGCCGAAGGCAGCCGCTTAACTGACTGAGCCACCTAGGCAGCCCTATCCCACCTACTTTTAAACGGATGTTCACATTTTCACATTTTTATATAGTACCTAAGCAAGGATAAAAACTGTACACTATTGATTCCATTTTTCTGTTAATTGTCTTGCTTCCTCTCCAGATTATAAAACTCTCAAGGGCAGAAATGTCTTATTTCTCTTTTATCTTCCATCATGCTAGCATAAATAAATTCCTCAAGAAATTAGAATTAGGATTTTACTAATATGAAATAATGGTAGTCATATGATTAAATGTTACACTGGGAGATTTCATATTGTTAACTGCCACTACATAGTAATCCATGTGACCACACTACGTAAGTTCTTCCTGGAGATAAAACAATACAGAAACTCCCACCCTATAACTCTCCCTATGCTAGTAAAAAAAAGAAAAAAAGAAAGTGGTAAATAAATACTATATGCAAAATAAGTAAACATACCTTCATCACTGTTCATCTTTTTCACTAATAACTTAAGTATACTAAGATTCACAATGTCAACTTTTTATATACCAATTTTTAAAAGTTTCATTAGCTGAGGTATGCAATGTAGAAAAAAAATGCTAGGAAGATGATATTGTTTTATAAGCTTGTCCCCCAACCTCATTCCTTTCCAAAAAAATTAAGTTCAAGGTTTTCTGTCAAAAGCTAAATATTCAAACCAGTACTCAGCAACACAGAAAATAAAACCATAATTCTTCAAAAAGACAATATTCTTTAAAAAGTTAAAAATTTACCATCTCTCACACTAGATTGATCCTCCTCTCTCTTTTTCTTGTCCTTTTTTTTTCTATCTCCCCTTTGATCTTTATTAATTTCTGTGTTACCTAATTTCAAATTGATAAAGTTAGTTTAAGGATTTTTTTCATAGCTTAAGGGTTTAACCATGAGCATGACTTTATAAATGATGAAATTACCAACCTAAACAAACAATTCTCACATATCTTACCTAAAATGATTCAAATATACTTCAAGTTAAAAAAAGCCTAGTTTTATTAATGTTATTAATTGGTAGAATAAAAGGGACATCCTAAGGAAGGTGGAATATAAGTAGAATTTTTATTTCTTACTTGCTTCCTCAAGAAACTGAAGCTAAACTGGGAAAATTCCTACAGTTAATTGCTATGTTAATTTGCTATGCTGAAAAATAATCAAAAGAATGGAGAATTTTAATATATATTCTATCTCAAACATTCATAAAACGGAATCCCATTTCTCTCCCGGATTAAGGATGTTCTTGATTACGTTGCTCTAAATATTTATATTATCTTAAAACCCCAGAGGCACCTCTATCTCTTGTTGTCCCATTCAAAACAGATCCTCCAAAGGCTTAAACATAATATAAAAAGCTACAGACATCAATTATTCTATTAACTTTTTATGGGGCAACAATGGTAGATGATAATACCCATATTATAAATGATCAACATCTACTTTGATCAACATTTACCACCAAAGTTGAACTTTTCTTATTTCACCTTTTTTTAAGACCTCAAATTGAAACTGTTCCTTTTATATCCCTTAGGATGAAATGAATGTTCCAACACTGCTGTATACAACCCTGCATAAAGAACACTATAGCTCTCAGCTCTCATATAACCTACTAGATGTAAGCTGTAACATCTCCCAGTGTTAACTTTTCCCTTTTGTTTAAGTATTTAATAAGATGTAATGATGAAAATATGGACACACTAAACAATTTGATTTTTTTCCCTTGAACTTATAACTGACGGCAGTTTCAGAAATGGAAAAATCAGCAGAATTACATTTTATCTCTTTTGGAATCACACAATTAATGAGTAGTAGTGAAATATTTATAAAGGCTACATAATTTACAAATAACTTTTAATTGAAATTTTAATTTTAGTAATTGTAGATTCACATGTGGTTGTAAGAAATAATAGAGAGGGATCCCTTGTATATGTAACTCGATTTAGACAAAGAAAATATTTTTTTAGAAGATTTTATTTATTTATTTGGGAGAGAGAGATAGTGACAGGGATAGAGAGAGCACGAGTCGGGAGGAGAGGGAGAAGCAGACTCCCTGCTGAGCAGGGAAACTGAGCCGGGGCTCAATCCCAGGACCCTGGGATCATGACCTGAGCCCAAGGCAGATAGACGCTTAACCAACTGAGCCACCCAGGTGCCCCAAGACACAGAAAATATTAAGAAATATTGAAGACTGTGAAATAAGAGTGATATAGGAAATACAAACTAATATTTTTGTGAGCTATGACCATACATATTTATTTCTACAACTACTACTTTCTAATCTGAAAAGTGAGTCATTGAGCTCATGGTAGAATTATCAACTTATAAAAATATGAATAGGCTTATTAGAACAATGAGATACTGGCCATAAACTCTTCAATTTCAAAACAGACAATTTACAAATATATTCACATTCTGATAGCACCATATATTTATGAAAACTGTGTTCTTACTACTCAAACAAGTAATATTCAAATAATTTAAAAAAGATTTTAGTCTATTCAAGTTGCTCTCAATAGGAGACCAAAAAGATATGGTTTTATTTAATTAAAGATTTTATTTATTCATTTATTTGACAGAGAGAGACACAGCGAGAGAGGGACCACAAGCAGGGGGAGTGGGAGAGGGAGAAGCAGGCTTCCCGCCGAGTAGGCAGCCTGATGCGGGGCTCGATCCCAGGACCCTGGGATCATGACCTGAGCCAAAGGCAGACGCTTAACGACTGAACCACCCAGGTGCCCCTATTTATTTATTTTTAAAGATTTTTTTTTTATTTGAGAGGGAGAGAGAGCATGAGCAGGGGGAGGGGCAGAGGAAGAGGGAGAAGCAGACTCCCTGCTGAGTGGGGAGCCCAATGCAGGCTCGATCCCGGGACTCTGGGATCGTGAGCTGAGCTGAAAGCAGACACTTAACTGACTGAGCCACCCAGGTGCCCCACGATACGGTTTTGAAAACTGTTTCTTCTAGCACCCCACTACTGAGATACAAACTAACTTGATATGATGAATTATAAATTAATGTATCAGAAAGAGCACAGGAAAGTAGAGGCAGTTATGATATGAAAATTGATTTGGAACTTGAAACATATTTTCCTAAAGACAGTGATTATGTTCCTAGATTAGTCCCTAAAAACATATTAACTTCATAAATTGCTAAAACACGATCCAGACAGTGTTACTTCTATCATCCTACCATAAATTATAGAGCATTTCCTCATTTATGTACCCTTTAAAACTTGGTATTTCTTACTTAGTGCTTCTTATACAGTGCTCAGGTTAGTGATCCAATTATTATTATTGTGAGCAGGGAGCCTGAAGTGGGGCTCGATTCCACGGCCCTGAGATCATGACCTGAGCTGAAATAAAGTCGGCCACTCAACCAATTGAGCCACCCAGGCGCCCCAGTGTCACATATTATTAAACCATACCCCTAATGGTGGACATTTAAGTAGCTTCTTTGGGGTTCTGGTTTTAGATAACAAATATTTATATACAAACAAATATTTATATACAATTTTTGATTATGTAGGATCTGGCTAGTCACATGTTTTGGTAATCTTTCTTTTGATGAAACACAAAAGAAAAGATTGACAGAAATAGTCAAAAAGACAGTCATTAAAGATGAGTTTTTAGAGTAAAAAGTACTTAAGTACTATTTTTAAAAATCTCACCTGAAAGAACCCATGTTTTGAAATGAAAATACCATCTCAAGTTTTTCAAATTTGCCAATTTTACTGTGTCAGCCCATATATTTCTACTAAAGGGCAATTTCAGAATCATTTAAAATATAACTAATATTTGGAAGTAAAAACCGGTACTTACCGAGTGGAGCTTTGAGAAAACGCCGCTCAATGCCCTGCTCTATCTGAAAAAGCGCCGTTGCCAGATAATGAACCACATTGCTCACTGACTGGGGGGTACTTGCATTAGTTGAGACAGTACTTGGAGTTTCTGTTTTTATGCCCAAAAGTCTACAATGAAAACATGAAAGAGTTTATGGTACTTAAAAACTCGAGTCCATTCCCCCAAATACTTACTTACACCTGTGTAAGAAACAGTTCCCTCAATCTCACAGGGGATCACATAAGCCAGTATGAAAGGGAGATAAATACATGAATCAAGAGCTAAACTAAATACCAAGTCATTTAAGGAGGTCAGAAAGGCAAATAGTTGGAGGGAAGGTAGATGAGACAAGGCTTAGGGGAAAGGTTTTAGGTAGATGACCCAGTGATGGGCCTTAATGATAAGTATCCCAGGCAGCTTACCTCTCTCTCTTTTTCTCTTGCTTCAACTTTTACTGGCTAGGACATTGATAGCTACCTCCTAAGTAGTTTCCTAGCCTCCAGTCTTATTCCCTTTGCAATAAATCTCCGTATTGCAGCTAAAATGATCATTTAAACGTACAAACCTATTTGCTCAAAGCCTTCAGTACTACGTCTTCCTTCCCAGTATCGTATCTCCTTTCCTTTTAGATAATAAACTCCTTAAGGGAAGTTACCCAAAAATAACTCTTAAAGTCAAAGTATCTATCTATAGATATACAGATGTAGGTTCTGATTAATAATTCAAATAATATTTAAGCCTACTACAATTTACTAAGTTTTCCTACAGAAAAGAAAAATGGGTAGTATAAAGTTACTTTAAAACCTTAAGTTCAAAGACTTTTTTTTTTAAACTTGAGAAATTATCATTACCCTAACTAGCTGTCTTTTGGCTGCATTAGCACAAAGTAGAGTAAAAGAGGGCCTGAGGTTGAGGAAAATGATCATTTCAGTGGTTACAAGTATTAAAAGTCCTCATGATAAGATTTTAAAACAGTTTTTTAAAGAAAAAGAAACATTTACTAAAAAGAACCATACAGTTGAAGTGGCAAGGAAAAGTGACAGTTACTTTAGAAAAATCCTTTTTGTACCTGTCTTTTACTATGACCTTTGCTTGCTCATCAATTTCCATCTCTTCTACGTCTTCATTCACAGTCTTAATGATCCCATTTTCCTTGTTTTCCTCACTTAACAGCTCATACCGTCCACTCTCTAATGCTGACCTCCAGATGTGCCGATCTGTAACCTGTAACAAAACCCAAATTTACCAACCTGGAAAAATGGCATATGTTGTTCCTAAGAAGAATGAGATTCAATGTACATATGAAAAATTCATGAATATTCTATAACAGATTGTGAATCAAAAAGGGATCTAAAAATAAGGTTACTAAGTGGCCAAAATGAAATTCGTATCATTCATAGATGGAAGCTTTAGTACCTCACTCTCTATATAGGGAAATCATAAGCAATTCTAAGATTGGTCACCTGATAGTAGCAAAAAAGTGACAGATGATAGCAAAGGAATGAACAGAACACACATATCAAGCATGAATTACTTACAGATTTTAAAAAGGTAACAAAGAAACCAATAAACAAACCAGACTCAGCAGAGCAGGCAGGAGCTAGTCAAGGAAGAAGAAAATATCCTTACACATTTTAACATCTCAGATGAAAATACCATAAAACAGATATTTAAAAATTACTAAAAATTAGTATTAAAAAGGTCAATTATGTTCATTAAATTCTGTTTAAGAAAGCAGATAGCCATATAGTATATTTAAGAAAGATCTCTATCCATATATAAATATTTTGATACAGGGGAACAAACTTAGTTTTCATAAAAAATATATCACTCCCATGTATTTACTCAAAACACACATGCCTTGCCTATACCAAATAAATTAACAAATATGACCAAAACTTTGGTGATTAGGTAAACTAAAAATGGGAAGACGTACAAACCTTGATTGCTCCTAATGTTCCTTGGTAGATTCTGTCTTCAATATCCAAAAGAAAATCTCTCAGCCTCAATTCAAGCTGTCTTTCTGCAGACATCTGAGCTGAATCACATGCAGTGGAAGATCTTCCCCGACTATATATAGGTTTGCTATCAGTTTGAGGTTTGTCTGAAATAGTTATCAGTACCTTTATTATGATTTTCTTACTAAAAAATATAATTTCCCCAATGTGATGGTTATGATTGTGAGATAACTAAAACAAAAACACTTAGTAAATCCTCAAGTGCAAAAAACAAGGGGGTGGAAATGTTTGCACATCAGGTATCTGATAAGGACCTTGTGTCTAGAATATTTGAAGAACTCTTACAACTCAATAAAAAGACATTCCAATAAGAAGAATGGTCAATGAATGGATATGAATAGACTTTTCTTTAAGACATACAAATGGCCAGTAAGACCATGAGAAGTCGCTCAACACTACTAGTCATTAGGGAAATTCACATCAAAACCACAATAAAGTACCACTTCATACCTCTACAATGGCAAGAATCTAAAAGTCAGACAATAAGTGTTGCCAAGGACGTGGAAAAATTTCAACCCTCATACACTACTGGCAGGAATACAGAATGGTGCAGCTGCTTTGGAAAACAGTATGGCAGTTCCTCAAATGATTACACAGAATTATCATATGACCCAATAATTTCACTCTTAGGTATACACACAAGAGAAATGAAAACTTATGTTGAGACAAAAACCTGTACGCAAATGTTTACAGCAGCATTATTCATAATGCCAAAATATGGAAACAACAGAAACACCCATCAACTAACATATGATTAAATAAAATGTATTATATATCTATATAATGGAACATTATTTGGTTATAAAAAGGTATGAAGTACTGATATGTGCTACAACTTGGTTGCACCTTGAAAACATTATGCTAAGTGAAAGCCAGTCACAAAAGACCATATAGTATATGATCACATTCATATAGAATGTTCAGACAAAGAAATTTACAGAGACAGAAAACAAATTTGGGGTTTCTTTTTGAGGTGATAAAAATGTTCTAAAATTGACAGTGATGGCTGCACATCTATGAATATAATGAAAACCACTTAATTGTACACTTCAAATGAGTGAATTGTATGGTGTATGAACTAAATCTCAATAAAGCTGTTAAATAAAGAATTGTGATCTACAGTTTTTAATCCTCAAGTACTTTAATCCTGAAGTAGTCATGACAATATGCCGCTAAATTTAAGAGTTCTTTACCTAGAGAATCTTTAGTAATAATGAAAACTTAAACCCCAAAACGCCTTACTGCTTTCTCTTATCTGTTATCAATGAACCAGCCATCATATAGGAGATGTGGCTACCTGATCTGCCCTTGCAACCAATCTCCAAAGAAGTGATCACTAAGGGAACCTGTCCCTGGACCCTAACCCCTAGTGACTGAACTCTCACTATCATGTCGAATGTCTAAAACTAATGTTAACCTTAGTCCTTGGGTATTGAGTCTACTGATCGGGGAATGAGAGCAGGAAGAGTATGGATCTTCGCACATTGCATTCCTCATAATCCAAATGGAACCCAGTGAAATCCTAGAGAGAAACTTGTTTCTCTAACTGGTAAACATTCTCTAACTTGCAAACTGAGAACACCGTCCAAATGAAAGAGAAGGTATTTTAAATATAGTTCTAAAAGTTTGACAAATGTTTAAACCTGAACCAGAGATTATGGGGAGAGCAAAAGAAAAGAAACAGTTTTCAATGAAAATTTACCTGAAAAATGAAATTTCTCTTCAGAAAAATGGGCTAGCTGTGCACATATTCTGCTCTTCTCTTGCAACAAAGTTTCTTTTAAGGCACTTTCTCTGTGTCCTCTAGAATTAAGAGCTTCGATCAGCTGGTCTAGCTGTTCACAAGAACTGTAAAAGCACCACCGATTTGGCTTATGCACTGGTTTTGGCAGCTGCAGGGAATCATCACATGGACCTTGGTCAATGTTGGAGGTAGATTCAGACGTCAAAGACTCTCCAGTTTTAGTGGATACCTGAGGATCTTGAGACTGTACACTATTCTGAAATGATGAAGGTCTAGGCAACAGCATGTCTTCAGTGAGACCGGAATAATCCTCTTCAATAAATAATCCAGGAATAGAAGGGAAAATCCAATATCGCCTATACATGCGGTCTCGGCCCAAGGGAAAGATATTGGTACATGCTATGGCACTTTGGATTTTTTCCAAGAGCTCTTTCTCTTTCTGTTGATGTTCCTGTTTTAAAGCTTCTTCCTCATCAGCAGTAAGAGGCTCTCTTGTTACACAGTTGACCTCTTCTCGTCTTGTACATTCTTTAAATCCATTTTGTTCCCTTTTCCCTATAGTTTAAACATTTGATCACCATCATATTTTAAATTTTCATCAGAAAAATATCCAAAAATATCCCAAGTTACTATGTCTTACGTACCAAACTGAATGCCCCCAAAATTCATAGGTTGAAATCCTAAACCCCAGTGTGACATACTTGGAGACAGGGCCCTTAAGGAGGTAATTAAGGTTAAATGAGCTCAAAGAGTGGGACCCTAATTCAGGACCAGTGTCCTTTTAAGAAGAGAAAGAGACCAGGGTGCTCACTCTCTTCACCTGTGGACACAGAGAAAGGCTGTGTGAGGACACAGCGAGAAGGTGCTACAGCAAGCTGAGGCCTCACCAGAAATCAACCCTGCTGGTACCTTGATCTTGGACTTCCAGCCTCCAGAACTGCGAGAAAACATTTCTGTTGTTTAAGCCCCCCAGTCTGCGGTATTTTTTTATGGCAGCCTGAATAGATTAATACACTATGCTGGTAAGAAACTGGTACACTTAAATACAAGGGACACACAAAAAACTGCAATCTCTATATTGCAGAGTGAGGCAGAGTCTGTCCTTCTGCAACATATGTTCAGTCCAGAGGCAGGAGTCAGCAAACTAACTTTTATAAAGGGCTAGCTAGTAAATATTTTTAGGCTTTGGGGGCCATATGGTTTCTGTCACAGCTGCTCAACTGGGCCACTCTAGCATGAAAGCAGCCATAGACAATATGTAAATGAACAAGCATGGCTGGGTTCAATTAAAACTATGGTCACTGAAATCTGAATTTCATATAATTTTCATATTACAAAATATCATTCTTTTTCCCCCAACTATTTAAAAACGTAAAAATGTAAAAACCAGTTTAACTGGATTATATAAAAACAGGCAGGGCAGATTTGGCCAACGGGTTGTAGTTTACTGACCACTGATTTAAGGTAACAGAACCCCTAATGCTTAGTTGGGTACCTAGCAATTCAAAAGAAGGACATTTCCCAGCAGGAAATGTTTCCCCAGGAGGTATGGCTCCATGAGAAACTTCTGATCAAAGAGATGGGAGTAGAAGCATTGTATGTAACGTCTGGGTTGTACCTCTTTCTATTTTCCTTCTTTCAACTAGCCAGAATGGAGCCATGGGGATAAATCATTTTGGAACATGAGGATGGCAGCAAAACCCTAAGGATGGCAGCACAAACAAGACAGAAAGGGCCTGGATTCCTGGTGCCCTGCCTGGCCTTTTATGATGTGTTGAAGAATTAAACTTGTCCCGTTTTAAACACTGTCAGATTGCTTAGATGGCTGAGGAGTTATTTCTTCTATTTCTTCCTCTTGAAAGGGTCTATAGAAGATTAGAATTATCTGCTGCTTTAAAATTTGGGAAAATTCACCGATAAAGTTGTCTAGAACTAAAGTTTTCTTTGTAGGAAGAATTTTTTTTTTTTAATTCAGAGAGAGAGAGAGAATGGGGGAGCAGAGCAGGGAAGGGGCAGAGGGAGAGGGAGAGAATCTTAAGCAGGCTCCACGCCTAGCGTAGAGCCCAACACAGGGCTCGATCTCATGACCCTGAGATCATGACCTGAGCCAAAACCAAGAGTTGGACACTTAGCTGACTGAGCCACCCAGGCGCCCTTGTAGAAAGACTTTTAACACTGACTCAAGATCTAATGGTTTAGGACCATTCACATTTTAAATTTTCTCATGAATCCATTTCTCTAATGTGCATTTTTCTAGGATTTTGTTTATTTTTGCCTCCACTTTCAAAGTAATTGCCATAAAACTGTATATGCTATCCCCTTATCTTTAAATTTCTACTTTATCTGTAGTTATGTTGCTTTCCTTTTGAGTCTTAACCTTATTGTGACTCCCCTCCCCCTGCCCCCAAATCAATTTCAAGAAAGGTTTGTCTAGTTTGTATCTTTTTCAAGGAATAAAGTTTTGGCTTTGTTGTCCTCTTCTATTACTTTCTATTAATTTCTGCTTGTATCTATCGTTTCCTTTTATCTGGAGGGATTATTCTGTTTTCTACCTCTAATTTCTTAAATGAATGCCTAGCTCAATTTGCTTTTCTTCTTTCCTAATATGTATTAAAACTAGAAATTTTCCTCTAAGTTGAGGGACTGTATCCAACAAGTGTTAATCTATACTATGATTAGTTTTTTTGTCAGTATAGTTTTAAATATTTTCTCGTTTCCATTTATGGTTTCTACTTTGACCTACTACTTAGAAGTGTCTTAAAACTAATCAAATGAGGTCTTTTGGTTTGGATTTCTAAATCAATTGCATTATAATCAGAAAATGTAGCCTCCAAAATACAGAAATACAGAAAATTTTCTGTCTACTTATAATAACTATTTAGCAAATAATGTAGGAAAAAAAAGATACTATCGAAATTACAGGCACAGAATAAAGTTGAAAATCTCCTTCACTAGTTGTCAAATGAAGATGGTTAAAGATCTTCAGAAGTAATTTGTATCAACAACTTTCAAAAAATATATTCCCTTTGATCCAGCAACTCATTATTCTAAGGTAGTTGATTTCCATTTTCAGCCATATGGTACCAATTATAAGCATTACTGACCTTTGTATTTCTAGCATCTAAAAGGCATTTAATGCATGTTGAGTATGCTATAGAGTAAAAATTTCTATTTGGCCTAATATAAAATAGTAAATACAAAAACTCAATGAAACTTCCCAATCAAAAGTTGAAATTATGAGAAACTGACCTATAAAAACAATATGAATATTGTTGCTCCTCCCTCAAGTATAACTGACATGAGAATAAAGACTGAATGTAACTTCTAACAGCATTTTTTAACAAAATGGTCACCATTTAAAAAACTTATCGCAGCTACGAGTTAGGTATTTAAAAAACAAACACACCGGGTGCCTGGGTGGCCCAGTTGGTTGGGCAACTGCCTTCGGCTCAGGTCATGATCCTCGAGTCCCAGGATCGAGTCCCGCATCGGGCTCCCTCCTCGGCGGGGAGTCTGCTTCTCCCTCTGACCCCCCCGCCATGCTCTCTCTCTCTCTCATTCTCTCTCTCACATAAATAAATAAAATCTTAAAAAAAATAAAAGTAAAAAACAAACACACCTTGGAATCACAAATGAAGTAACCTAATACATATTTCAGGATAGCTGAATTATAAAGTGCCTTATTAATTAAAAACAAGCAGGCATGCCATTAAGAAATTTCTGTATTACCCCTTCTGCCTCTTTTATGTGATCCTGGGTCATCTTCATCTTCAGTGACTATATCTTGATCAAGTTCCTTTTGCTCTATTTCTTTGCTCTCAGTGCTAGTATCAAAATCTTCTCTTTCTTCCTCCCTTAAGGAAAAAAACAAAGATTATTTTCATTAATGAATATATAATTCCATTCATGAGATATTTATTGCCTGCCTATGAAGTGCTAGCCATTATGTTTAGGAAGTAGTGGACAAGATGAGAGAGCTTATATTGTCACAGAGAAAACAGGTAATAACACAATTATAAAATTAAAGTATGTAATAACTGTTAAAAAATTAGAAGTTCAAGTTGCTATGAAAGCATTTCAAGAAGAACCAAATCTAGTCTCAAGGATCAAGAAAACCTTGCTTGAAGGAGTGACATTTAAACTGTGAGACTAGGGAGACTGGGGAGGAGTAAGGTGGCAAGTGAGAAGAAATCTCCTTTCTAGCAGAGGGGGTAACATGTGCAAAGGCTCTGAGCTGAAGAGAAAAGGAAGCAGCTTATCATTTTGAGAAAAATATAAAACAAAAAGAAGTAACCCAAGATATGGATGAGAAAAAGGCAGGGTTAGATCATACTAGGGCTTTGTAGGGCGTTATTCAAAAAGCAATGGGAAAAAAATAGAAGAGTTTAGAAAAGGGAAATGATAGGATTAGAAAGCACTTTGGTTGCTATGTGGAAAATGATCTGGGAGAGAAAGTAGATGAGGGGAGACAAGAGGCCACTATAATAGTCCAGGGAGCTGGCTGGGAGGTGATGGTTGGCTCAGAGTAGAAAGTAAACAAATAGTTGAGGAGAGTAGGTGAATTTCAGATATAGTAAGTAGGCTGAATGAACACAAGATGGATATTTTATCTAATTCATTATACTGTCCAAATTAACCTTGAAATAAGTTCCACCATTTATGTTCTTTATCCAAACAGAGGTTTGCAAACTCAAATGTGTTTAGGAGACGGAGAGATAATTTATGAGTGAGGCTAGATGAGGATAAAAAAAATATGAAATGGGAGAATCTATAACGTGCTTATTTTTCCTTTTTTCAAAATTAAGAGATCACAAGGAAAAAATCTGTAACTATAGGAGGTAATGAATAGCAACTAAACTTACTGTAATTATTTCATAACATATGCATATATCAAATCATTATGTTGTACACCCTAAACGATTAATAGTGTTAGAAGTCAATTATATTTCAATAGAACTGGAAAAGGTTTATAAGATGTAAAAAGAAAATTGAGCTATAACTCAGATATCCTAAAATCACCATTTTAAAGTGTACAAATTCAGTGGTTTTTAGTATATTCACAAGGTTGTGCAGTCATTACCCCTATCTAATTCCAGAACAGTTTCATCATCCCAAAAGAAAAACCCCGTAGCCATTAGTAAGTCACTTTCCATTTCCTTTTCCCCACTGCCCTGCTATCCACTTATCTACTTTTTGCTGTGGATTTGCCCATTTGGGACTTTTTATATAAATGGAATCATACAATACATGGTCTTTTGTGACTGGCTTCTTTTACTCAGCATAATAATGTTTTCAAAGTTTATCCACATTGTAGCATGTTTCAGAATTCTATTCCTTTTTATTGCTGAACAACACTGTGTTGTATGGATATACCACCAAAGAAATATATCGTTTTGTTTCTCCATTCATCAACTGATGGACATTTGGGTTATTATCATTTTTTTTTTTTTTTTTTTGGCTATTAAGAATAATGATGCTATGAACTTTTGTATATACATTTTTGGGTGAACATATGCTCTTTTTTTTTTTTTTTAAAGATTTTTATTTATTTATTTGTCAGAGAGAGAGAGAGCACAAGCAGGGGGAGCAGCAGAGGGAGAGGGAGAAGCAGGCTCCTCACTGAGCAAGGAGCCCGATATGAGACTCGATCCCCCATGACCTGAGCTGAGGCAGATGTTTAATGACTGAGCCACCCAGGCGTCCCTGAACATATGCTCTTAATTCTCTTCAGTATATACCTAGGAGGGGAATTGCTGGATCACACGGTAACAAAGGGTTTAATTGTCTAAGAGACTGCCAAACTTATCCAAAGCAGCTGCACCATTTTACATCTCCACTTGCAATACATGAGAGTTCCAGTTTCTCCAGATTCTCACCAACACTTCTTATTGTCCCTTAATTGGATTACAGCCATCCTAGCGAATGTGAAGTAATATCTCATGATTTCGATGTGCATTTTCCTAACTACTAATGATGTTGAGTGTCTTTTCATGTGCTTCTTGTATATCTATTTTCTTTGGAGTAATGCCTATTAAAATCCTTTGCCCATTTTTTAATTGGGTTGTTCTTTTATTGTTGAGTTATATGAGTTCTTTATATATTCTGCATATTAAACCATTAGATACAAGATTTGCAAATATTTTTTCCCATTCACTGGGTTGTCTTTTTACTTTCTTGACAGTGTTCTTCAAAGCACAAAAGTTTTTAATTTTGAAGAAATCCAATTATCTATTTTTTTCTTTGATTGCTTATGCTTTAGGTATCAGATTAACTTTCCCAAGCTATCCAAATTCCATTTCTTAAAATATTGTTGATGGCCATATAAAATAACAGCTGTTATAAGTTTGTGACCTATGGCCTTAAGACTAATAGGTATTTTTATATGCAAGTATAACTAAAAGTCAGTATACGAATTTCAGAATACTGAGATTTTTAGTACCTTCCTTTGCAGATTTCATAAAAAAATTATTTCTGCAAAATTTGAATATGGTTTGCCATCTACAATATGCAAAAATTCCCACTTGTCTTCATAGCCAATTTTCATCCCAAATATTTTCAAATGCAACAGAGTACTTCAGTCACTAAATTACTTTTAAGGTGCTTCCATCTTCTCCCAATGCCATCTATTAAGACCTCCAATTTCATCCCTATTCTTTAAACTCAGAGGAGCTTTGTGAAAACAGTGTACAACTCTGATGGTGGTGGTGGTGGTGGTGGAGGGGAGAGATACCACTATTAATGCTAGAAATGTATTACTGGTTAAAAATAGCCTATTGAAAGGTTTTCTGGGCAATTATCATTTACAACATTAATTCTATGAGAAAATGAATTCTAGATTCCCTGAAAGTATTTTTTAACATAACACATGTATACTTGAGAACTGTATATATGTAAATTTCATAGGCCCACTGGTATAATTATTATGTACCTATAAATAAAAAAAACTAGAAAACTAGTTTTTAAAACTTTTGAAAAGCATTTTAGAGTTTAAGGTGCTAATTTTTATTCTTTATGTAAAGCCCAATGAGCACTGTAATTCAAACCATACCCAACAGATGTATCTGCAGCTGAATTTCTCTGCTCCTCTTCCTTCAGTTTCTCTTGTTTCTCTTTCATTTTTTGTTCTTGTTCCTTCAGTTTTTCTTCCTTCCTTTTACGAATTCTGAAAGTTAACATAAAATATTATAGTCTACTTGATGGAAGATACTTTAAACTTCTGGCATATTGCTTTAATCATAAAACTATGGAAAGTGCTCTAAATGTTACCACAAGTTATAATGTAGCAATTTATTCATAACCTCTTAGTTAAGCCATCAAACGTCAGTGTGAGCCAATATCACATTACAGCCCAATGTGAAATATCGTTTTAGATGCAAAGAAATAAACAGCCTTCATTAGCACAACTGCCTATAATTATCTCTTACCTAGCAGCTGCTTCTTCCCTCTCTTTCCGATGTTGTTCTGCTTTTAACTCCCGGAACTCCTGCTTTGCCTGTCGTAATATATCAACGTAATCTTCAATGAAATCCCTAGTAGAAACTAGGGTCAGGAGTTTCCCACAGAGAGCATGAAGTATCTTCATTTTTTCTCCTGTCAAAAATTGGTAAATAACTTCTGTATCATCAATGACAAAAAGGAGTTGTTTGAAAAATCTTAATTTGTGGCTCAATGTGAAAATGCTTAATAAAGAATAGGTAAAAGTCTCAAGATCAAACATGCCAATGGCATGTCTTCAGAAAGAAGCACCTCTGAATCCAAATTAACAGATATGTGACATACAGGCATTTCAAATACAAGTAACTACCATATAGACCAGTTAAATAGACATGAAAAATTTTCTAATGACAAAGAATTCTTTTCAAGTTTTAATTTTTAGGCTCACTTACGAAGTTCAAATAAAAACTAAATTATTACCATATGAATTAAAAAAATGGCAAGAGGCAAATCACTACTCTGAAAATACTGCACAAAAACACTACTATAAATTATAAAAACTGTGAATGTTGGAATGAAGGCACTCTACTTTTATTATATGTCCTCTTAAACAAGCATATTAAAGTAAGCTCTACGTATTTGTGCATTGTAATTTTTTATTTAAAAAAGGAAGTGAAAAGTAACTTCATCTTAACTTTATATACCATTTCTTATACCTCAAACACTATTTAAGCATATGTTAGAATTTAGCAGCTACAGCTTAGATTTCTGATACACTGATGAATAAGAAAGCTAGCTAATTCTCACTTATCCTTCTAAATTTAGTAGATTAACCACAGAATTTTAAAGTAATAGAAAATCCAGTTGAAAAAGAAAAGAAAATCAGAAACAGAGCCAATATGAATAACAACAGTAGTCTCCATTTGGGTCACTATTTGTATTCCAACATTTTTTTTAAGGACGGTTCTCCTTCTCTTTTAACACTGCTATCATCTAAAATTTCTCATCAGGACCTAGTTTTCTGGGCTCAAGAGATAGAAGAGGGGAGGAAGTGGGCAGGTTATCCAAATTCCAACTTGCAAAGTTTACCTGGTGTCAAATCATACACTGAAGTGCTTGCCAGTTTCTTCACTAGACTGGGATTGCTCAAACGAAGCTCCATACAGGCGTCATCTGTAGCGTCAAATCCTCCTCGCTTTTGATATCTGTACTTTGCATTTGCTGATGTTACATCAGCACCTGAAGCTAAGATGTGCAGTCTGAGGATTTCAGAAAGAGTGCAGCTATCAAGATCCAAGCTTTTCAAACTGCAGCCTATAGTTGTTAAGAAATGAAATTGTCATTTAGAATATAAGCCATAAATCCTCAGCAATGTAAAATGTACCTTTGTAAAATTAAAAATAAAAAGCCAAACAAAACCAAAATAAAACCCACACATACCCTGGTGCAACTGCGGCCACGCAGCTGCCAGAGATGCAACTGCAGACAGTGCAGATTTTGTGGGGTCTGCATCTTCATCCAAAGCCTCTGTTAAATCTTTAAGGAAATAAATACTTTATTCTAGTGCAAATCAAAACTGGAATATTTGGGAATAACGCCCTTCTAAAATGACGAAAGAAACAGCAAACAGCTTAACATTCAGGAACCGCAAAAGAACCAACACTAGGTACGACAAGCATCATTCACATTCTGCCTAGTGTCCACCTCGAACTATGAATCCCAAGACATGTACTGCACACTCATATTTTCCTTAGTTAACACAGAAGACAATTTCCAAGTTACCAACAAGATGCACATACACATTCCCCCCAAAATGGTAAAATGCACTTTTAAAAACAAATCTCACTCGATATAACTTTAGAAAAGTCTATTTTGAAAATGAGAATCTATTTGAAGATCCCCAATCTTTTATAAATATTTTAAGATTGAATCATAACAAAATAGGGTTATAATCATCACAAAACCAACACAGAAAAAGAACTAAAACAACTTAAAGATAGCTGTCTCTTAACCACTGATTTATCCTCTTCACTGAAAGTTCCTGTTTTTACTTTGAAAACTCTCCAATCTAAGAAACAACAGGAAGATTACCCTGCATTTTCTAAGTAAGTTGCTTTTTAACTCTGAAAATCATGCCTAGCTTACAAACAAGACTACAGAGTAAATCTACTGGCACAAATTGTATTTAAAGCATTAGCATATGTAATTATTCCTAATTATAACACATAGATGATAAAAAAAATTAAAGTGTCAACTATGAAAAAACTTTGAGCTTACAAAAAAACCTCTTGTTATATCATAGGATGGTGGGCATAACTTCAGACTGAGTCAGATAATATATATTCTAGTCTCAGCACTGCCAGGCCCCTAGTTCCTAGTTGTGCAGCCTTCAGACAAATCACTTAATTGGCTTCATTTTTCTTAAAGGAGTGAGTCTCGATCAGCAGTTTTTAAATTCTTCAAATGTGTCTTGGGAGTCCAATACAAAAGAGATAAAAGTTCCCTTTGTTCAGTGGGATATGGAGATGATAATCCTGCCCATTCATCTTTCCAATTCTCCTGCAGTGGCACCAAGGAATTCCTTTACAACTCACAGTACTCCATGGATTAGAGCTGGAAAATCGCTGGGCGAAACTGGTTCTGTGGTTCCTTAACCTTCTACTATGTTTCCCTTCTGAAAGTTCACAAGCTGACAAAATGAACCTCAGAGAAAAGATCTACTGTCCTTTACTAAAAGGAAAAAGGCAGCTCTGGGATCATGTCTGATTACAATCATTGACAATTTCATAGCAGTTAAAGCATAAACACTACCACACAGAAGTTATCTGACTGAACACTGCATATATGCAGAAGTTATTCCTACCAGGCCCTGAATCCAGTCCAAATGCAAGACATTATATTCCTTCTTACCATGGAAATACTAGAGCTAAAACTTCCTCAATTTTCATTTTACATGGAAAGCCACAGAAAATTAATAGGCACTCTAAAATTAACACCAGTCTTAGTTACAGAACTGTAAAAGTGGACTGGTCCTTTTCCTTTGCACCAATCACCACATTCAACCTATTTTATCTGTAGTAACTTTTAACTTCCTAGGACAAAGTTATAAAGGCCTTAGGAAATGGACAACCAACAAAATGAGTTTACTTTTAATTGTTTAATTGTCAAGTACCATGTTAAAATATGTATTTTTTTAATAGATTTTATTCATTTATTTGACAGAGAGACACAGTGAGAGAGGGAACACAAGCAGGGGGAGTGGGAGAGGGAGAAGCAGGCTTTCCACCAAGCAGGGAGCCCTATGCAGGGCTCGATCCCAGGACCCTGGGATCATGACCTGAGCCGAAGGCAGACACCTAACGACTGAGCCACCCAGGCGCCCCAAAATATGTATTCTTTAACTCAATTATCTACCAAATGGCACTCTCAAGAAACTGTATTATTACTCTAGGATTTGCTTAGAGACAGTCACTTGGGTACATCATACCAAGAGAATACAGTTGACTCTTGAACAACACGTTTGAACTGTGTGGGACCACTTATAAGTAGATTTTTTAAAAAAGATTTTTTGTATTTATTTATTTGAGAGAGAGAGATTTAGAGAGCAAGCAGGGGGAGGGGCAGAGGGAGACGGAGAGAATCTCAAGCCGACTCCATGCTCGGTGCGGCGCCCGATACGGGGCTTGATCTCATGACCCTGAGATCATGACCTGAGCTGAAACCAAGAGTTGGAGGCTTAACTGACTGAACCACCCAGGAGCCCCTATAAGTAGTTTTTTTTTTTTTACAATACAGTACTGTAAATGTATTTTCTCTATAACATCTTCTTTTCTCTAGCGTACTGTATTGTAAGAATATAGCATATAATATATATAACATATAAAATATGTGGTATTTGACTGTTTTTATTATCAGTAAGGCTGCCAGTCAACAGTAGGCTGCTAATAGTTAAGTTTTGGGGGAGTCAAAAGTTATACATGGATTTTTGGCTGGGGGTGGGGAGGGTTGGCATTCCTAACCCCTGTGTTCTTCAAGGGTCACCTGTATAGCTGAACTGTATGTTATGATTATCTGAAAGTTACATTTATCATCACAGTAACCTAGAATCTACAATTTCAACACTAAACAATGATATTTTAGCAAATACACAAAACTATGCTATGTAAGGATACTCTTCTTCCTATACTTTGAAGGGCTTTTAAGCTCATGATATAAGACTGAAGAGAGGAACTGAAATTTTTAATCTAAGATTTAAAAAATTCTTGGTCCAAATTTCCAAGATTTGATATAAAAAAAGGGAGACCAAAGGCCAAAGATTTTAGATCTTCCTGAAGATGGATAATTTTATAGGCAATGTTAGGGAAACAAATATTCAAATTTTCAACATCTTTGCCATATTATGAGGTAATATAGCATAGCCAGTATGAGGCTCCAGAGCAGACTACCTGAGTCTGTATCCCATCACTTTTTTTATTAGCCATGTTTCTTTGGGCAAGTTAATTAAACTCCGTAAGTTTAAGTTTTTTTATAAGTAAAGGCAGAAAATAAGTATTAATAATCTACCAATTTACTATACCTATCTATGCCACAAGGATGATGTGACCATTAAATGAAATTATATATATATAATGTCTTACATCACTTGCTTTCAGAAAGAACTGTGGGAAAGCTTTTTTGTTACAGAGCTAGGAAAACATGGGTAAAGTAACCTGGGAGAATAGTCTAGGATCCTTACTGTAACTGAAATAATTATGTAAAATGTAGTCAATACAGGAGCACCTGGGTGGCTCAGTCGTTAAGCATCTGCCTTCGGCTCAGGTCATGATCCCAGGGTCCTGGGATCGAGCCCCGCATCGGGCTCCCTACTCGGCGGGAAGCCTGCTTCTCCCTCTCCCACTCCCCCTGCTTGTGTTCCTGCTCTCGCTATCTCTGTCTCTGTCAAATAAATAAATAAAATCTTAAAAAAAAAAAAATGTAGTCAATACAACAGGGAAGTGGAGAAGGTAGAAAAACTCCAAAGCATATTTTTTCCCCTTAACATTTAAATAAATATCTTCAAAGGAGCATTAAAACTTTTATTTAATGACCAATACTTATTCAGAGGTAGACCTTGTATTAGTATGCATAGATTGGTCCTTTACAGGATTAGAGCTATAAAAATTACAGATCAATCATGAAAGGAAAATACAATGGCAATACAAACACCAGTACACATATATTTTCTTTACACTAGCTGATTTTCCAACATAATTTCCCTGTCACCCCACTTTCTGTCATCTGTACAAAACTACAAAATTCATTTGCTTCAAATCCTGAATTAAACACAGATTTATGTCTTACATTAAGGTCTGAATTTGGTTCATAACCCTGTGATGTTATTGGTCATTAAGACAATCTAATGGCTAAAAGAATGAATATTTGCCACATTTTCTGTCTTAGATAATCCATCTTTAGTGCTGGTACTTGCTATCTTAGAAAATCTTTAGACTTTTATAAATGGTTTGCCCTTCCATCTTCCCTTTAGTAGTCTCATTTTATGGACTAAGTCATCTGAGATGACAAAATGGACAATGCTGTTAAAATGACCTTGATAAGGGACCTATGGTGATTAGCACTCAAGAATATATTTTGTTTGAACTCAGGCTGTAAAATATAAAGAAAACCAACATCAGATGCATACTTATCATTATCCTGTTGCTTCAGGGACCAGGCAGAAAAAAAATGAACTCAAATTACCTAAGGTCAACAATACTATCTGAATGCAAGAATGTCACATCTTTTTGTATCGAGACTGCTAACAAAATGTCTCCCAAAAGTTATTTCTTATTGTGAATTTTTATGCAATACACTGAAGTATTGTTTAATAAGGCTTCTGATCCTAAATCTCTAATGTGACAAAGTTCACAGAGAGTATAAATTCAGGAAGCCAAATCAATCTTTTACTACACATGCTTAACAATTCCTCTGATTAAGGTAAGTCCTAAACAAAAAAGGTTTTCTCCAAGAATTATTCCTACGTTAATATGTACACACACACTGACTTTAGATATTTAAGTGCACAGAATTTAAAGAGCAAAATTTCTAGCTCAAAGTGCTGGTGAAATAAAAAAATTAAATTTTACTTGACTCTGATCTATAAACTGTCACATCTCAAATGAAATCAACAAGAGTATTTTCAGTTTAAGTATTGGTAACAATTATTAAAGTATTTCCTTAGGTGGGGGCAAAAAAAAAAAAATCAGTGCCATTTAGCAGACTCTCTTGGAATTAGATACTGGTCAATGACATCTGTAATGTTCCTAAATCATAGGAGAAATCTAAAGGAATAAAAAGCAAGATAGATTTGGGGGGGGAGAGTAGATATTGTAAAGGTCATCAGAAGCAGTACATTAAACCAAAATTTTTATAAAACAACTGATAATGTATTGTTCATATATGACTCAAGAACTGGGGGACTTGAACAGCTATATTTTATAATTGTAAAAGTGACGTTAATTTTCAGATAACCTTCAAAAATCAGTTCCAAAGCTACAAAGCTACTATCAATCAGCAATAACACTGAATTCTGACCTTTGGTGTCAGCATCCGTTATTTGCTCTTTGGCTACTTCTTCTTCCTCTTCAGCTATCGCCTGGAAGATGGCAGTCAGGAAGAAAAAAAGCAATTCACATAGTGGGCCTTCACTGTCATTTCCTACAAGAGCTTCCTCTAACACTTCTGTGAATAAAATGTTTAAAATGAATTTAAAGTTCTGTTCATGTACTGAAAAAACAACTCCATTGGAATAAACATTTTAATCAAACAACAGCCTGTGTAATTATTTTAAGTGTCCATTTATCAAAGTAGAGTATTATCCAAGGCAAAATCAAAAAACGATTTATAATGATTATAATAAAATACAATAAAATCATAAGCCAAAATCACTACATTCAAGAAAGTCAAATTAGCCTCAGCAGATCAATACCGTATTTCCTTTTAAGTTTAAATTTCAGGTGTAATTAAGGCACATGTTAAAAATTATCATTTTATTCTAATATGAATAACAACTCAAAGATTTGTTATTGTTGCTCCATTGTTCTCAAGAGCTATGTGGGACATTAATGTTTACCGCATAGGAGAGGTAATCATAAGTATGAGGTATAATCTTAATATTGTATCCAAATCATAAATGTTATCTAATTTATCTTACCTAAACCAGCACTGTCTAGACCTTCTTGATCTGTAAGGCACAATGATTCATGCCTAACCCAGCTCATAAAGAGAAACTGAAGGAATGTGAAAGCCCCCTCCTGAAGAGTACACTTTTATTAAAATAACAGTGATATTATAATTCTGTCTTTGAGGGTCTTTATTTTGATTTTAAGAAAATTATTTTGCTATTTGACAATTAAAAATCCAAAATGAGATCCAAAGCCCTTCTCAATTAATGTAGTTCTTATAATGTTTATACAAAGTAAAAGTATGGAGTCAATGCAGAATCACAAATTAGAGGTTGGCAGTAACTTGTCTCTAAATTCAGCTGATGTCAATTCCTTCCTTTCCCGCACTTACATAAACCATGACACCTTCAAGAAGAGGAATCTATTCCTTCACTCCCTTAAATTTACCGAGCAGACCTGACCAATGGAATATGACAGAAGTAAGGCTTGCCAGTTCCAAGCCTAGCCTTTAAGAAGGCTGGCAGTTTCTGTCCTCTTCTTCTTGGAGCCCTTAGCTGCCACAAAAGTAGTATAGGCTACCCTGATGGGGTGGGATGCCACATGGAGGAGCACTGAGGCACCAGGCATGTGTGTGAGGAAGCCATCTTTTCTAATTTTATTTTTAATTTTTTAATTTTAATTTTTTTTTTTTTTGTGAGGAAGCCATCTTGAACATCCAATCAGGTAAGCCTTCAGATGACTCCAGTCCCAGCCACTTCCTGTAACCACATGAGAGACCCCAAAAAAGGGCTGGACAGTTAGGTCCAGTGACTCTACAGAACTCTGAGAGATACTAACTTTTTGTTTTAAACCACTAATATTAGGGTGAACTATTAACACAGCAATAGCACTTGCCTAGGGTTACTCCCTCAGGAAACTCATCTTGAAGATCAAAAAGTTCCCCAAAAGCATTAAGAAACTCCAAAACCATCAGAGCATCACCGAAGATTTCAGGAGGTAGTCTAGTCTTCACTGGAGTTGGTTCTGGAAGTTCCTGAAAGATTAAACAATTTATATAACTATTTGAACCAAGTACAGAAAACTGTAAAAGGTATATACGTACACTTTGTTGAATAAGATTTATTTCAGGCAGACTAGTGGTTTTCAACCCTGGATGTTTATCACAATCACCTTTGGAACTTTTAAAATTATAGATGTCTTGGCCTTATTCCAGCTTTACTAAATTACAATCACTAGGGACTTTTTTCTTTATCGAACTAAGAACAACTTTGGGCTGATGTATACTTCTGACTACATTTTCTAGTTAAGAGGGACTTTTAACCTAGATTCTGAGATCAAGGCATTAGCTGCATCAATATTATCTTCAATGCAGGATCTCCTTAGGATATGGAATAGAATTAATCCATCTGTTGAACTTAGAAGTGGTTCCATACAAACTGAGATGAATGATAATACTGGATTATCAACGATCATACAAATGACCAATTATGTCTGCAGAATGAGAGTCTTTTCAAAGTCTGTCATAAAATACTAACAGTGCTGCTTTGGAACTCTAATTATAGCATTTGCTTAATTGGCTATTTCCTCTTAGTTAAATATGAAGCCACTATTAAGAAGAAAAATTTCATCAGCAAAGCCACATAGGGCACATAGAGCATAGGTGTGAAACATCACATAACAAACTTATACCTTAAGATCGTCACATTCCATATCTTCTCTAGGTTTACTCCACTGTTTTAAGTATTCCATATATTTTCGCTTTTCTTCACGTAATTTTTCTCTTTCCTAAAACAAAAGGTTAATAAAATTTTTTATAAGAATTTTATAAGGCAACATCAGCATCACCTGGGAACTTGTAAGAATTACAAATATTTGGGCCCTAACCCGGACCTACTGAACAAGGAACTCTCAGGTTGAGATCCAGCAGTTGATGTTTTAGTAAGTCTTTCTGGTGATTTTGATGCATGCTAAAGTATTAGAATCACTGATCAAAACAATGCTTGCCTAACACTACTGCTACAAAGATGGAAAATGTCTCATACATAACAGCCCATGGATAAATATTAATTCAATTTGACCCTGCCTATAGGGGCTCTCCTATTTCAAATCAATTAAATCTTGACAAAGTAAAGTAACAAATTATTAGAGTACCTAAAATAAAACCTCCCCCTATATTTGTCATATAGTTGTTATTTTTAAGATTCATTTAAACCTAACAACCTAGGGACAGAGGGACCAGTAAGTAAAAGAAATATCAGAACACAGTTGGTGGATTTCTTTCTCTTTCAATCCAGGCCACTCCTCTTGCTCACTTGGTCTTTTGATACACTTACTTCTTGGTTCTGGTATTTGACACTGGAAGATAAATAATGACCCTAAAACGTCTCCAATAAAGCAGAGTGTAAGTAAAATATTTTATATTTATTATAGTTTATAATTATTTTCCAATAAATGTTTAACATACATTAATCTTATACTCTTCCTTTGAAATTTAGGACCACTGGTGGTAACAGATGGGCACTTACCAATTTTCAACATAAAACGATAGTTACAGAACTTAATTGTGCTTTAAGTAGTCTGCTACAGAAGTCTTCCCTCCCTGCCCCAAATAATTCTTGTAGCATGTAATAAGATGGGTATTCTCATTCACTATTGCTAAGAGTGTAAATAAGCACGTTTAGCAAACATATACTTACATATGTGTAAAGAAAGTTTTTAAAAATGTTCCTAGCCTTTGACCTATTACTCCACTTCCTATAAATTTATCCAGGGACATAATCCAAAACCAGTAAAGAATTTTATTCATAAATTTGAACAGGGTATCATTATTTATGAGCAAAAAATTATAAAGCACTTACCTGTATCTATTTGATTAACTATTATGCAGTCACTAAAAATCCGACTTTACTTATTACTTAATAACATGAAGGACTATTTCAATAATGTTAAACAAAACAAAAAAAATTACAAAATTATAAATGCTACATCTCTTTTTTAAGGCCCAGAATAAAGATTAGAAATAAATTAGGGGCGCCTGGGTGGCGCAGTTGGTTAAGCATCTGACTCTTGGTTTTGGCTCAGGTCATGATCTCAGCATCCTCAGAATGAGTCCCTAGCTGGGCTCCACTCTCAGTGGGGAGTCTGCTTGAGATTCTCTGTCTCCCTCAAATAAATAAAATCTTAAAAAAAAATGCTATCTCTAAATGTTACCACATTTAGATTACAAGTGGTTTTCTTGTCCTCTACATTTTCTGGAGTGTACATGTGTTAGATACCTCCACCCCCATCCCAATGGCCTATTTGAAATAGTTCAAGAAACTACAGGCAATTTATTTTTTTTATTTTATTTTTTTAAATTTATTTATTTGACAGAGAGAGACACAGCGAGAGAGGGAACACAAGCAGGGGGAGTGGGAGAGGGAGAAGCAGGCTCCCCGCAGAGCAGGGAGCCCGATGCGGGACTCGATCCCAGGACCCTGGGATCATGACCTGAGCTGAAGGCAGTCGCTTAACCAACTGAGCCACCCAGGCGCCCGAAACTACAGGCAATTTAAATGAGCACAGGGTGTAAAAGGATTAGCTAGGGCTACTTGTGAATAGCCCAGAAAACCAATGACACTTACTGACTCTGGAGAAAGCCAGCTACAGAATTCTCTAAAGAATATCTACCACTAAAGATTGTAATAAAAGATTTGCTGAAAAACCTATTTTTACAGATACTTTATTCTTCAAGGAGAATAAGAACACCAATAATTCTTGGGGCGCCTGGGTGGCTCAGTCATTAAGTGTCTGCCTTTGGCTTAGGTCATGATCTCATGGTCCTGGGATCGAGCCCCGTATCGGGCTCCCTGCTCGGCGGGGAGCCTGCTTCTCCCTCTCCCACTCCCCCTGCTTGTGTTCCCTCTCTTGCTGTGTCTCTCTATGTCAAATAAATAAATCTTAAAAAAACCCACAAAAACACTAATAATTCTTGTTATTTGTAGATTTTATTGTATTTTTCTAATTATATATTTTACTTCTGCGAGTTTTATGCATATCATCTTCCCTAAATTTGGAAGTCTAAATAATGAAGAAAATCAACTTTAGAATTGATGAGCACTGGATGTTATATGCAACTAATGAAGTTTTGAACACTACATCAAAAACTAATGATATATGTTGGCTAACGGAACAGAATAAAAAAAACGAATTGTACTTAAGAGGCTTTGGGGTGTAAAGGCATGTATATATATGCTGAACCTTAAATTATTCATTAAATTTTCCAAAGCAAAAGAGAGATAAACCAATAACTGTTTATCAGTGCTCTATACAACTGGAAATGTCAATCAAAGTGGTAAAAGCATTTGAAAATTAACCATGAATTTATTTATTTATTTTTTCCCTAAAGATATCATTTATTTACTCATCAGAGAGAGAGAGAGAGAGAAAGAGAGCACAAGCGGGGGGGCAGCAGGCAGAGGGAGAAGCAGGCTCCCTACTAGGTAGGGAGCCTAACGCGGGACTCGATCCCAGGACCCTGGGATCATGACCCGAGCTGAAGGCAGACACTTAACTGACTGAGCCACCCAGATGTCCCCCATGAATTTAAATATGTAAATCATACTATTTTTTATATAGAGAGCATAGCTAATATACTTGAATGAATACCTTTTCCCTTTCTATTTTAAGTCTCTCTTTTTCCTCTTTTTTCTTCAGTCTCTCTTCTTCAACAATTTTCTTCAATTCTTCCTTCTTTTTCTCTTTATCTTCCTTTTCTTTTTTCTTTGCTTCTAGGGCATCTGCTTTTTCTCTTTTTAATTTAGCTTTTTCAAAAGCTGTGGAGAAGATCAAACTTAGAACTGTTCACAGACAGAAAACAACACATTTTTTAATGTAAAAAAAGAATCCCTGAAATATTTTATGGTTAAATGTGATCGGTAGAGACTCACAGGGGTTGTAAATTGCTGGAGGAAGCCAGCAGGTGATTAAAATGGGAAAGCAAGTTGGCTGGGTTTAAGACAAACTACTGCACTGGGACAAACATATACCTGCCTTTCAAAGCCCTGCTACTCGAAGTGTGGTCCTAAGACCAGTAGCAAAGCATCACTTTGTTAGAAATGCAGAATCTCTTCTCCCACACAGACCTACTAATTTAGAATCTTCAAAGGATTCCCAAGTGATTCATATATATAGTCAAATCTGGAAAGCAATATTTTATAAAGCTGTGTGAATCAAACAAATGGCCCCAAACAGTCTGTAAGCCATAGAAACTCCAACTTGTGCTTAATCTAGCATTAGGTTGGTTTAAGAGGGGATATGCTATACCTTGAAATACTGCTTTAAGAGATGAACACAGGTCTCATTTATCATAAAAATCTATAGATACCTGAGGGGAGAAAACTATTTATGCTAAAAAAAACACCCAAATTAAAGAAATATGTCATTTCAGAAACACTCCCTACCAAGCACAGAGAAATAGTCTTTCCTGTACGTAAACAGTTTTTGGAGAGAATGTTAAACTCACCCAGTGACTTCATTTCTTCTTGTTTCAAAAGTTTGTCTCTTTCTTTAATAGCTTTGTTCCTATAACCTGCAATAGTCTGTTTATTAGCAACGCTGTCCTCCTAAAAAACAAGCCAAGAAACTAAAGCTGTAGAACACCACAACTTTTACAAACTGATGGTCAGCCTTGTTTTTACAGTCATAAAAATTTTAAAACCCATCAAGTATACTTTCTTTATACAATAAGGTTTTATTCTAAGCATAATTGAACTTTTAATAACTTTAATCATAGTAACATAGAGAATATGAGTTAGTTCTACAGCTCTACAAATTAGTACAAAAACCTCCTAGGAAAAACCACCAGTGATCTACAAGGAGAGCCTTAGAAATATGCATTAGAAAAACAAAATTTTCCAAGTTACCTTATAAACTAAATGGTGTAGACATCAAATGTGAAAGAGGTGCATGTCAAGAGAGTTCTTATGGTCAATGTTAAATAATGCCAAAAGATTTTTTTACTCTATTTCTTGGGAGAATAATGGTCTGTAATAACCTGCTTAGTATGATATTTTTATTATCTTTTATCTTTTAAATGTTCTTCACGTTTCAATCCCATAATTTATCCTCTGTATTTCTCCTGCTTTACATTTCAGTAACTGCTTATATGCTTGCTTCCACTTTGGTATAAAATCCCTGTGGCATTAAAGCTATGTCTAATTCACACTTGAAACTTCTACAAGCCTCACTGCTAAGTAGTTATCAACATACAGTACACACATTGTATACAAAGGAATGTATTCCTTCCTAAGGCTATGTGCAGGAGGGGAGCCAAACACTGCTCTTAATTTTGAAGTTTTTTTTTTTTTTTTTTTTAAAGATTTTATTTATTTATTTGAGAGAGACAATGAGATAGAGAGAGCATAAGAGGGGGGAGGGTCAGAGGGAGAAGCAGACTCCCTGCTGAGCAGGGAGCCTGATGCGGGACTCGATCCCGGGACTCCAGGATCATGACCTGAGCCGAAGGCAGTCGCTTAACCAACTGAGCCACCCAGGTGCCCTTGAACAGTTTTATTAAGAGCTACAATGTAGTTTTTACCATTCTCTACTTACCTGACTAATAGATACTCGTTTGGGAGGTCTTCCTCTTCTTCTGTTAGTAGGACTAAAGATAAATGTGGGTGGATCATCAGGGAAGAAGTAAGAAAAATCTTGTTCCGCTATTTTATATGTTGAAAGAGATGACGCCTTCATAAAAAAAAAAAAAAAAAAAAGACATAAGGTACAGTAATAACACCATTAGGAAACCATACATAGATGTGCTCTAAAATGTCATAGGACTGCTGTGAAAGACAAGGTCAAAAACATTAGAATTTCATGTGTTAATAAACAGTAACACACATTTTAAAATTTTCTCTCCCTTATGGTTTTTATTTTTTTAAAAGGTTTTTATTTATTTATCAGAGAGACAGAGAGAACAAGCAGGGGGAGCGGCAGGCAGAGGGAGAGGGAGATGTAGGCTCCCGCTGAGCAAGGAGGCCCATGTGGGACTTGACACCAGGACTCTGGGATCATGACCTGAGCTGAAGGCAGCCACTTAACCAACTGACCAATCCAGATGTCCCTGTTTTTTTTTGTTGTTGTTGTTGTTGTTTTTTAGTTTTAGGGGTAAAATATACTGATTCGTCAGTTGCAGATAACACCCAGTGCTCACTACATCAAGTGCCCTCTGTCATTCCTGTTCACCCAAGTACCCCATTCCCCACTCCTCCCCCTTCAGCAACCCTCAGTTTGCTTCCAAGAGTTAAGAATCTCTTTTTTTTTTTTTTTTTTTTTTTTTTTTTTTTTTTTTTTTTTTTT